>NC_050573.1:9666190-9869612 GCF_011100635.1 Trichosurus vulpecula
CATTTCAGGCCAGGCACCAAAGGTGAGCTAGGCAGAGGTGGACATCTGGCCTCATCTGTATCTGAGCAGCAATCCCCTCGACAGCCCCGGAGGATCTTGGGAATGCCTGCCATCTGGACTGGGGAGACCTCCCTATGTTCAGCTAGCCCAAGACCCAAGCACGGCCATTTTCCCATTGCTGGGCCTCCGTCCCTCCCCCTCTTCCTGCCCCTTTCTCTGGGAAATATAATCAGACCACCAGATCACAGCTTCTGGTAAGGAAGGATGCATCCATGGACTGCCATACGGCTTTTCTCACCATCCTTTTGACTTCCCAGATCAAAACACCCTCCCTAGTCACTGCTCCCTTAAAAGTGTTGGTGTAAATCTGATATAGGCTCTACATATACATTCATATTAAATCTATTTTCACATTAGTCGTGTTGTAAAGAAGAACTGGGACCAATGGGAGGAACCATGAGAAAGGAAAACCAAAAAAACTGGCTGGGGTTTTAAAAGAGAAATATTAAAATGTTGATGCCTTTTGGATCAGGTCATTTTGCTGAGTTTTTTGCGGGGTGCATTTGGTAAATGTAATAAGAGAACAAAAGTAAAACTTGAAAAAAAAAGTGTTGGCGTAGATCGGAATGTAAGTCCTTGAGGGAAGGACTGTCTGTTTTTGGCACTTAGGACAGTGTCTGCTGATAACAGCAGCAGCTAACATAGATATAGCACCTACTATGTGCCAGACATGGTGCTAAGAGCTTTATAATCATGATCTCATTGGATCCTCACAACAACCCTGGGGAGGGAGGGGCTGTTGTGATCCCCACTTTACAGATGAGGAAACTGAGGCAGAGTGACTTGTCACATAGCTAGCATGTGAGAGCAGCAGGATTTGAACCCAGTTTTTTCTGCCTCCAGCTGCTACCTCGGGCATCCCAGACACTTGGTCACTCAGCATCCCCTGGAGGATCCAGAGAGATCCTCCAGCATTTCTGAGGCACCACCCATTCCATCTGGTGACACCCTGAGCTCATCGCTGGGAAGTGTCCCCTTGCACAAGCAAAGATCTGCCTCTGGACCTTCTCTCTTAAGATCTCCTTCAAAAGTTCCCTTCTCTGTCAAATGAGGAGATTGAACTGAATGATCTCAGATCCCTGATCCTGGTTCGAATCCAGGCTTTACCACTGTTTGTGTGACCAGCTCCACGCACAGTGATCCTAAGTCGGGGAGAGGAAAAAGATAAATCAGGAAATCTTCCCCCAAATCAGAACCATCCCAAAGTAAAAGAGGCTGCCTCAGGAGGTCCATGTTCCTGCCAAAGCCGGATGCCCACTGGGCAGGGAGTCTTGGAAGGACATCCTGTTCAGCTACAGGTTGCATGAGATGGTGACAGCAGTAAAACCAAGAGCTAGCAGAGACCTCAGCAACCATCTGGTCCAAGCCCCACAAAGCTCCCCCTCTGTTTTACAGAGCAGAGCCCCAGAGAGGTTAAACAAATTAGCCAAGGTCACTCTGGGAGTGCAGGATTGGAATGGAGGTCCTCTGACCCAAATGAAGGGCTCTCTGGGACTTAGGAAGACACTTAGCTAACTATGTGACAATGGGCCAATCTCTTGGTCTCTCTGAGTCTCAGTTTCTTAATCTGTAAAATGGACATCTGCATGATTCTTGAAAAGGCACTCGGTCTCTCTGGCCTTCATCTGGAAAACAAGGGGGTCAGACTTAATGGTCTCAGGGTCCCTTCTAATTTGGAGAGTCTGTGATGTGGTTGGTGCACAGCCTGAGATGAGAAAGCCCAAGGAGAGTTGCTGGCCCCTTGACTCAAGAAACACAGGAAATTATAACGTCATTCAATTAAGAGTGGGGCGGTGAGAAAGACAGCGTTTCCTTCTGGGACGGAGTAACAGGGTCAGCCTGCCCCAGGAGGGAACAATGAAGGCAGAATCCTGGCTTCCATTCTGCCAGACACACCGACCAACAATCCAGGAGAGAGATGGGAGAGGGATCCCCTCACTTCTTCTTGGAGCTCCACCCCCGCCAAGACACCCTCCCCCTTGCCCTGCCCCACCCCTCCCCCTCCTCCCCCAGCCATCACATGCCCCATTACAAAGAACTGATGGGAAAGGGCTGTCCACAGAAGGTGGGCGGGAAGAAAACAGCCGGAGAGTCCCTGCCCCAGGGCCAAGCAGCGGGGAGCCAGCTCTTCCCACCCCACTTACAGAGCTAGAGCTAGAAGGAACCTCAGAGGCCAACCCTTTCATTTTACCAAGGAGGAAACAGGCTAAGTAAATGACCCAAGGTCACGCAGGTAGTAGATAGCAGAGCCAGCACTGGAACCAAGGTCCTCTGACCTGAAATCAAGGGCTTTCTTCCTGGTACAAACGTCCTCTCCACTGCCCAGGAACTGGATTCTATTATCTCCTCCTTCCCAAGAGTGATCTTGCCCACCAAGACCACAGCCCTTCTCTGCCTTCCTCCCCCAAAGGCAGCAGGGGAGCCCCTCCCAATACCCACATCACAGAGTGGAAGGGTCTTCCTCAGTCCTTTGTGCTACCAGATGCTAGCATGACCATCCCTGGGCCAAGGTGCCCTGGAGGCCACCTTCAGCATCCTCCCCAACCTTCCTATCCCACATCACTCCTTGTCTGCTTCCTCACCCCTCCATCTCCATTGTCCCCATCCTCCTGCTCTGATCACCATCATGGCCATCTCCTCCACCTCCAGTGACTGCCTCTGTCCATTGTCATTAACCAACAAGCATTTAACATATACCAGGTCCGTGCCAGGGATGATACATAGACTTAAAGAGTTCCCCTTAGTCTTCCACAGGAAATAGCATGTACATATAGAGATAGATGCCAAACCTACTGCAGGTAAATTCCTGTTTCTGTTTTGGGAAGAAGGAGAGGGGTAGCTCTAGCAACTGGAGGGACCGGGAAGGGCCTCGTGTAGAAGGTTTGAAATGAGGGGATTCTCTGAGGCAGAGAGGGGAGCAGGTTGGCCCTTCCAGGCACGGGACACACGGAGATGAGAAATGGAGAGTCGTGTGTAAGAAACAAGAAGAAAGGTAGTCGGCCTAGACCCTAGAGTCCATGAAGAGGAATCAGGTGTAATAAGGATGGAAAGGTAGGTGGGAGCCAGGCTGGAAGGCTGTAAAATCCAGGGAGGTGCCTGCGTTTGATGCCACAAACAGCAGGGAGTCATCGGAGCTTATTGAATGGGGGGTGGGGTGCGGTAACAGAGTCAGCCCTGTGCTTTAGGAAAATGGCATCATCTTCACTGGCTGCCTTTGTTACCATTTACCCTTCCCCATTCACCATACACCCTACCCTACCACCTACCCTACCCTATCAGAAAAGCACCATGGTATGACAGAGAGAACACCAGACTTTGAGCCAAAGGACCTGGGTTTGAAGACGCTTACTACCTGAGTGACCTTGGGTAAGTCATTTTACCTTCATGGGTCTCAGTTTCCTCATCTGTAAATTGAAGGGGCTTGGACCAGAGGACCCCTGAGATCCTTGGCAGCTCTACCTCTGTGAAGTTCTAGCATCTCCATCCATCACCTCCATACTTCTTATTTTCCACTATCCCAATCTTCCATCTGTGATGAAAATCTCCAGTAACAAATAATAAAAATTAACAAATTAATAATTATAAATTAATAATAATAAAAAACCAGCCCAGAGTTATTTAGGGCCTCAAAGGTTTTCATACATTATCTCATTGGATGGTCACAACAGTCCTGTGAAGTAGATGCTATTATCCCCGTTTTACAGATAGGGATACAGAGGTAGCAAACGTGATGACTTGGCCAGGGCCACATGGCTCATAAGTGGCCCATTTCCCTGCAGAAGGAGGCCTGAAGAGTGAGGGCTTTCGAGCTACTCCATGCGCCCGTCCCATGTGATGACTGATGGGCAGACAGTAGCCAAGGAGGCCAGGAAGTGTGTGCAATAAAGATGAGTCATCCCTTGGAGCTGGTGGCCAAGAAGAGGTGGGGGAGGAAAGGAGAAAAGTCTTTTTCCACCAGAAAGTGGGATGATTTGGTGCCAGTAAGAACCCAGGGCACAGCCCAGCTAACAAAGCTTGGAAAGCAAGTATTAGCTCCCAAAGGGAATATGTCTGGTCAGCCAGAAAAGAGAGACTTGATAGAATAGGGTGACTGGACCACAGACATGTGGACTGGAAGAAGCCATTCCATCCTGGGACAGGAGGCACATGCTCGGTCCACAAAAAACACAGGAACATAGATTGAGAACTGGAAGGAGCCAAGGACAGCACTGAATCTACCCCTCCCCTCACTTTACAGATGAGGAAACTGAGCCACATAGAAGTTAAATGACCAGCTAGGATGGGTCTGAAGCAAGATTTGACCTCAGGCCTGACTCCGGGGCCCTGCTCACCACACTAAGCTTCCACTCTCAATAGCAGTGGGCTGTAAGTTCACCATGTATTAATAACGTGACTGAGCAGCCCGAACACCTAGTGAGTGGGACCTTGGGATAAACTGAGAGAGAGGACCACAGCTTCCCGAACTGTGTCTCATGTCAGCCCATATCTGGGGTCGCGTCAGTTATAACTGTCGTGGTTGAAGGTCCAGAGGAGTGCAAGCAGGATGGTGGTGGGCTGTGAGGTCATGGCTCTGGGGATGTTTAGTCTGGAAAAGGGAACACTGGGAGGGATACCGTAGTTGTAGTTATTTGCTTGGCAGGGTTGTCCTTGGGGAAATAGATTTGCCTTGTCTTGCTGGACAACATAGAAGAGGGGAGAATCTGGGAAGCATATTTGGGCACAAGGGAAAACCTCCTAAGAAAGAGAAATGTTGAAAGGTGGGGGTGAGTTGGGGTGCCTCCCTAGAGCACTTCAATCCAAAGCTAGATGCCCACTTGTTGGGCAGAAGGATACCTGGTTGAGAAGGGGAATGTCCCAGACTTCTCTTCTTCCTCTGAAATTCTGGAGATGAGTGAGTCATCATGATCTGAGACCCAGTTAAGAATCACTTTGTACCAAGCAAGAAGAAGGCCACTCTTGCAGCTATTGGGGCATAGTTGAGAGCCCCAAGAAGGGGAAGGTTGGTCTCATAGAGGAGCCAAAGTGGCAGGACCCTGGGGATGGCAGCCACCCACCACAGTAGAGCATTGATACAAGGCTGGTGGTCACTGTGGGGGAAAAGCATGCCCTCCCCTCATAGGGTGTTCTGGGACAAAGGCACATTGGCCTTTGGCTAGTTACAGCTCTCATCCTGATTTTCTAAGGGTCAGGAGCTAAAAAAACATCATCTTGGCCCAGAGACTTAGAGAATGTCCTAGCTTCATAGTCATCAAGCCCTCTTACTTTACAGATGGAGAAACTGAGGCCCAGAGAGGTGAAGGGTCAGAGGCAGAACTGCCAAGTCTTCTGATTCCCAAGGAAGAACTGTCTACATTATGCTAAGTCACCAATGCCCCAGAACCAGTGGGTCAGGCTTCCAACCGTCCCACCCCCAGGTTTCAGATTTACCGTCGCCATCAATCAATCAACAAGCATTTAGTGCCAGGTACTTGGTGCCCTGTACCAAGCTCAATCACCCATGCCACTATGCCAAGTTCACTCCCAGCCAATCAAGAGGCTTCCTGATTACTATCAGGTGGGGGGCCCTCCACCCACCTCCTCACATAATCATTAACCAAATAAAGTGATGTTCTTCTGCCCAAGAAGAAAGAAGAAGCCAGGAGCCAGAAGCCCTGGGACCAGGCTTGGAATCCTGCCTCAACCTAAAAGGAAGTCACTTTGCTGTGCCTCAGTTTCCTCTTCTGTAGAATGATGATAATAGCAAGTGTACACCTCCCCCCACAGGGTGGCTGTGGAGGAAGACTGCTGTAAACTCCAAAGCACTAATGGAAGTTATTTTGAGATTCCAGTGAAAAGAAATAAGCTTTGAATTCAAGGCCTTCTGGATAAGTTCCAAGAAACTGGTATGCCCAAAGTAAACTCCGCCTCCAACTCAAGGGGAATCTTCTTCTCCCCACTCTTGTCAGAGGTGGTGGACAGAGAGGCAACCTGGAAGTCAGTAAGACTTGAGTTCAAATCTTCCCTATCACAAATACTGAATGTGTGTCCTTGGGCAAATGACTGAATCTTCTGTGCCTGGAAGCTCTCTAAATACACGGATTACAGCCTTCTCCTAATGTACTGCCTTGCTCCCATACATACACCCCTCCCCCAGCATCCAGTGACCTGGTCCTCTGGCAGGTCTACACTGAGGTGGCTGGCCCCCGTGCCTCAAATGCTCTCCCTCCTTCGCTCCAACTACTGACTGCCCTGGCTTCCTTTAAGTCCCACCTAACATCCCCCCTCCTACAGGAAGTCCTCCCCAACCCTCCTAATTTCAGTGCCTTCCGTTAGTTGCTATTTATCCTGTCTATAGTTTGCTTTACATCTATTTGCTTGCATGTTGTCTCCCTTACTAAATCGTAAGCTCCTCGAGGGCAGGGATTGGTTTTTGCCCTTTTTTGTATCTGCAGGACTTACCACAGCACCTGGCACACAGTAGATGCCTAATTAATAATTTATTGATTGAAGAATTCAGAGAAGCATAGGAAGATGTTTATAAACTGATGCAGAGGGAAGAAAACCAAATCAAGACAACAATCTACCTGATGGGCCAACAGTGTAAAGGAGAACGGCAAACAAAACTGAAACATTGTGTTAAGTATTTAAAAAAAAAACCAACTTGGCATTAGTCAAGAAGGGAGGGAACAAACATTTATTAAGCTCCTACTGTGTGCTCGGCACTGTGCTAGGTACTTTACAAATATGGTCTCATTTGACCCTCACAACAATACTAGTCCACGCTATTATTATCACATTGTTACAGTTGAGGAAATTGAGGCAGATAGAGGCTGAGTGGCTTGCATACAGCTAAGTGCATGAGGCCTTGACGCCTGCTCCCTCTGATCTCTTATGGAGAGATAAGTAAATGCACCTCCCTCCCATCTTTGGCTGTGGAATAATGCATGTGTATTGCCATACTCAGTGACTGTATCGGTCACTTTTTGCTAAACTGCTCTTTTTTCCTGTCTTTTTTATTTTTTGCTCCCTGGGAAGGCTGGCTGAAGGAAGAGGGGCTACATTGGAAAATAAAAACAAAAGGTCAAATATTGGAATCCCTGGTGACTTGGCGGTGGAGGGGGAAGGGAAGCGGTTCAGATGTCTAAAATTCCCAGACTTGGTGAGAGCAGCTCGTAGGATATGAGGTCTGGAGCTGGAGGGGCCTCAGGGGCTGTAGAGGCTGATCCCCTCATTTTACAGATGGATAAACTGAGTCCCAGGGAGGGACTTGCCCAAGGGTCACACCAGGATTCGCACCGAGGTGTTCTGGACTTCACGGCCGGCACCCTATGCACTCTACCACACTGCCTCTGGCCAACGGGGCTTTTTCTGTGCCTTGTTTCCTAGGCAGCCTGGTTCTGTGGTCACTCCTTCCCTGGGCTCAGCAGGGTGCCAGCTCTGTTCTGGGCTCTCTCAGGCTGCTCGCTCCCCCAGCCTCCCCTTTGCTCTGACCAGTGGTCCCTTCCCCTATGTCCCCTCCTGACTGGCTCCCTAGCTAAAGGGCAGAGAGTGGGAGGCAGCCACCACTGCCCCCCAGGCTGTGCCCTTTGCAAAGAGGCAGGCTAGGCTGTGGCTCCCACAAAGGTCCCTGTGTCCCTGTAGGGAGAGGGGGGCCAAGAGCATTAACCTTTACCAAATACAGGGCCAAGCAAGTCCAGGTCCTGGAGCCAGGCCCCAAGAAGTGGAGGGGCTCGTCCAGCTGACGGTGCCCCCAGCCCCTGTGTCACCAAGCAGCCTTGAAGAGCCCTGACAAGCCCGGGTGGGAACTGTAATAATGGTAAAATGTGAAATAAGAAAGCTTTGTAAACATAGAAACCTAGCAGCAGAAATCAGAATCAAACGGGAATAGGAAGTGGGGAAAAAACTTGCTGGGCTGGGAGTCAAAGGACCTGGGTTCAAATTCGAGCCCTATCACTTCAAGACCCTTCCTGACCACGTGTGAGGATGAGATAAAATAGTATTTGTAAATTGCTTGGGGGCCACTAGGTGGTGCCATAGCGGATAGAGCGCCAGGCCTGGAGTCAGGAAGACCTGACTTGAAATCCAGTCTCAATCGTTTAACCCTGTTTGCCTCAGTTTCCTCCCCTGTAAAATGAGCTGGAAGAGGAAATGGCAAACCACTCTGGCATCTCTGCTCAGGGTCATGCACCCATGGGTTGGTGGGATTTGAACCCAGGACTTCCTGATTCCAAGTCCAACATTCTATCGACTCACTAGGTGGTGCTGTCCTAGAAAGGAGAAAGGCCCAGGACAAACAGAAGGGCAGGGCTGGGAGAATAATTACCAGAGGTTCTCTCTGGAGTCCAAACCACGTGGGCAAAGTTGTGGGAAGAGGAGTCCAGGGCCCACTCTGTGTGTGTGTGTGTGTGTGTGTGTGTGTGTGTGTGTGTCTGTCTGTCTGTCTGTCTGTCTGTCTTTGAATGCTGGCACCCCAGACCACACAGCTGGAAGCGATGTTAGGAGTCACTTGGTCCAACCCCCTCATTTGACAGATGAGGGCACTGAGGTCCAGTGAAGCAATTTGCCCACGGCCAAACGGGCATAAGTAGCAGAGACAGAATTCAAACTCAGGTCCTGTGCCTCCAAGTTCAGCACCCAGAATGCAAAGCTCTTTCTATTAAATGACACACCTTCCTTAGGGGTCCTAGACCTAGAACTAAAAGAATGTTAGACACTGTCTAGGCCAGGGGTGGGGAACCTGTGGCCTCGAGGTCACATGTGGCCCTCTAGGCCCTCAAGTGTGGCCCTTTGACTTCACAGAGGCCACATGTGGCTTCAAGGCCACAGGCTCCTCACCCTTAGTCTAGTCTGATGCCTTCATTTTATAAAGAAACAGTGGCCAGAAGTTAAGCAAACTTGCCCAAGGTCACAGAGGCAGGATTTGAACTCAAATCTTCCTGATTTCAGGGCTCTAGCCCCTGTACCAGTGAGCCGCCAGTAGATACTGGAAGTGCCTAGTCAGCCAGCAGAATCAAAGAAGGTGCTCCCATCACCTCATGCTGCCCCCAATAAAACGGCTTACAGACAACGGCTCCACCTGCTGCCTCAGGCCATGGGTCTGGTGGGTTCCTGTGTCATCTACCAGCTCACCCACAAGAGTCAATGCATGGGTGTAGGAGCAGATGATGGAGCCCAGGATTCTGGAGAAGGCGCCTTTGGAGGGTGGGAGGCGGCAGAGTCTAAGCAAAGGCAGAGGTTGGGAGCTCTGGCCTCCTGCCCCAGGGAGAGCCGCAGGAGGCTCCTCTACCGCTTCCATCCTACTATGGCTCCCTCCGTGTTCTGGCCTTTGTGGCCTCCAAGGCAGCTGGACAAATTCAAGTCCTACCTGGAACAGTGCGAGCAAAGGAGGAGAGCCGGGGAGGTCCCGAGCCCAAGCTGCAGCTCAGGGGCAGCTGTCCAGTGGGGAGAAAACATTCCCCTGGAGTGGGACTCCTCCCTGGCAGAGGGGAAACAGGCCTGGCCAGGCTCTAGGGCCCACTTCTGGGCAGCCTCTGGGCTGGTCTGCGCCCTACTTGGCGTGGCTGGATCCTCTGCTCGGGGTCACCTCCTTCCAAAGGCCTCTTGACCTCCCCCCACACCAGCTGTGGGTGTTGCCCCCACATCCCTCTGCATGTGCTTTATATCTTTCCCATATTTACCTGTCCATGTCAACTAGACTATGAGCTCACTGAGGGCAGGGCTTTTCTCTGTGTGCCCAAGGCTTAGCACAGTACCTGGCACACAGTAAGTGCTTAATAAATGCTTGTTGACTAACTGAACCTGGTTATTTACATGTTATGTCCTTGAGGACCTGGACTGTTTCTGCCTTTCTATCCCCAGCATACAGTAAGCACTTACTTAATAAATGCTTGCTGACCAACTGTGATTTACATGTTGTGTCCTTGAGGACCTGGACTGTGTTTCTGCCTTTCTATCCCCAGCATACAGTAAGCACTTATTAACATATGTCGGTGGTGGATTGAGTGACAGAACCCTTCCTCTTTCAGGAGGAGGGAGGGCTGGGGGAGCCAAGTTTCAGGACGGCCTCAAACGTAACAGTGAGTTTTGCTGCTAACTCTTGGTTGTTCTTTGGGGTAGAAGAAGAATCTCTTTGGAAATTAAAGTCATGTCGGAAAACAAAATATGTCAAAAGCAGTGAAAATAAGATGGGGGTGGGGGTGGGGCAGGGAGCCAAGTGGCCTGGGGTGTGTGTGGGGGGGTGGAGGGGCAGGATCTGGCGGGCCAGGAAGCCTGGGGGCCTGAAGGCTGACTGCCTCAGTTGGGAAGCCCCTGAAGTGCCTTTAATGCATACTGTGTGACCTGGACAGGCTACCTCACCTCAAGGTCATCTGTCTAACACTAAGGCACGGAAAATGTGGGACTCGACATTAGGAGAGGAAGGATCCTCTTTGGGAGCTCTCCATGCCAAGAAAATCACAGATCCTGTCTAATTCCCCCCCAAAACAATCACCCTTCTTGTGGTATACTGGAAAGAGCCAGTGATCAATGCAGACGTTGGGAGCAGTGGACCTGGAGTCAGGAAGACCTGAGTTCAAATCTGGTCTCAGATTCTTACTAGCTGGGTGACCCTGGGTGAGTCACTTAACCTCTGCCTGCCTCAGTTTCTTTAATTATAAAATGAGGATAATAATAGTGCTTATCTCCCTGGGGGGTTATAAGGATCAAGTGGGATACAATTTTCAAGGGCACAGTGCCGGTCACATAGCAGAAGCTCTATTTCTTTCCCCTTCCCCCTTTTTCCCCACCCACCCATCACAAGATGGTAGCCCCACCAAGATCACAGTGGCTGGAGCATCTGTCTTAGACCAAATGCAGGTAGATTCTCCCAGTAGAAACCATCCAAGCAGAGACTATAGGGCAAGGATCTCAAAGCACCCTTAGTCATCCAAGCTTGTGGAATTCCTGGCCCTGTCCTGGCTTACACTGTGGAGAGGACAGGAGTCTGTCCCTCTAAGCCTGGACTCATTCACAGGCTAATTGGAGAAACAGGCCTGACAACCCAGGGAGCGGACAGAGAGAACACCGGAGATATAGCCGGGAGGACAGGAAAAGCCGTGGAGCTGGTCTAAGAAGAGATCGGGAGGAGGCCTGGGCTCGGTCATTAACTCTGGGTGAACCCAAGGATAAGACCCTTAGCCACCCCCAAAACTTGATTCTGCCAAGGCCAACACTCTCGTTCAGACCCTCATCCCCTCCATCCCAGACTGGCCTCCTCATTAGATTCCCTGCCTCCGTTTCTTCCCTCCCTGGTCCATTCTCCCCATCATGGCAGAGTCTTCTTCCCCCTCCAAGTATGGGCCTCTTGCTTCCCACCCTTTCAGTGCCCAATTCCTGGAAAAGCAGCTGATCTTCCCGCAAAGAAGGATTAGCTTTGTTCTATTTGGGGATGGGGGTGGGGGTGGGGAGGGGAAGCAGCAGAGAGGCAAATCAATCAGTCAGTCAATAACCATGTAGTGAGTGCCTACTATGTGCCTGGCACTGTGCTAAGCACCGGGGATACAAAGAAAGGCAACAGATGGTCCCCGCCCTAGAGGCCCTTACAATTTAATGGGAGAGACAACATGCAAACATCAGGATGAACAAGGGATAAATGGAGGTGAGCAGCAGAGGGAAGGCATCTCGCTGAAGGGGATCATGGGGCCAGGCTTCCCTGAGGAAGGGGGAGTCTTAGCTGGGCAGACGCATCTGAAATGAAATGGCAACTTCTGGAGTCTATGGGTTCCACCATCATGGAAAGTCTTCAAGCAAAGGCTGGTTGGGGATGTCATCATGGGCGTTGTTGGGAGGGGATATGGGTTTCAGCTCTGGGATTCTGTGATCATGCGAAGGTCAGGCCAACTGGGTGCTTGGGAGCCAGTGAAGGCTCTGAAGAAGAGGAGGGACCAGGCCAGATCTCGGTGCGGAGGGCAGATAGATCTGGCAGGGAGCCGAAGGAAGCTGAGAAGGCTTCAGTGGCCGGGTGAAGGTGGGGAGAGAACGGAGGCTGAAAGGTTCACTGAAATGTTGTGATCTAGCAAGCAGAGCGTCTGCTGCAGCCCTCAAACCCCACCCTCTCGACGCTTGTTTTTGTCTAAGACCAAACCTGGCGCACCCAGCCAGGCTGACCCAAGTTCTGGAGAATCTGCCCCCTCTTTACAATCTATGTCTTCCAGCAGCAGTTTTTGTGAAATAGTGAATTTTTAACCCAGAAGCTGGATTATAGTCATTGCCTTCTGCATCTTGTGTACCTAACCTATTCCACTGATTTACCACTGTTTCTTAGCCGGTACCAGGTAGTTTTGATGACTGCTGCTTTATAATACAGTTTAATATCTGGTATGGCTAGGCCACCTTCCCTAGCATTTCTTTTCATTAATTCCCTTCATATTCTGGGCCTTTTGTTCTTCCAGATGAATTTTGTTATTATTTTATCCAGCTCTGTAAAATCATTTTTTGGTAGTTTGATTGGCATGGTACTGAACAGATAGATTAATTTAGGTAAAATTGTCATTTTTATAATATTAGCTCAGCCTAACCATGAGCAACTGATATTTTCCCATTTATTTTGATTTGACTTTATTTGTGTGAAAAGTGTTTTGTAATTGTGTTCCTATAGGTCCTGGGTTTGTCTTGGCAGATAGACTCCCAAATATTTTATAGTGTCTACAGTAACTTTAAATGGAATTTCTCTTCCTATCTCTTGCTGTTGGGCTTTGTTAGTAGCATATAGGAATGCTGAGGATTTTTGTGGGTTTATTTTATATTCTGCTACTTTGCTAAAGTTTTTTTATTATTTCAAGTAGCTTTTTACTTGATTCTCTAGGATTCTGTAGGTAAATCATCATATCATCTGCAAAGAGTGATAATTTAGTTTCTTCTATGCCTATTTTAATTCCTTCAGTTTCTTTTTCTTCTCTTATTGCTACAGCTAACATTTCTAGTACCGAATTGAATAATAGGGGTGATAATGGACATCCTTGTTTCACCCTCGATCACAACCCATGTCTGCTGCTTCCAGAAAGACCGAGGTCTGGCTGCCCAACCAGCCTGTGCACAGAGGGCCAGATAATTGTGAAGCCAGCCTGGCCCGGGCTAAGGCAGCCTCCCTTGAAATAAAGACCAGGGATAAATTCTACCTGCAACATTGGCTGGGTCAGCTCAGCAAGTCACAAATCTGAGCATGCCTCAGTTCCTCCTCTGAAAATAAGAGATAATGCCTACCACATCAGGTGGCTATGAAGCTTAAATGAAGTAAGATTTGCTGAACACTTTGCAGAATTTAAAGTTTTCTCTAAGTATTATTATCTTTTGGTCTGGGCCCACAGTTGTTGCAATGAGGGAATTTCTGGTACAGAAACTCCTTCCATTGATGTAAGGCAGTGACTCTTTTGGACTTTAGAGTCTTACAGATGAGGAATTTAATTTACAGATGAGGAAACTGAGTCTCAGATGCTCAAAGTCCCGGTGAGTCTGTGGCAGAGCCTGGATCTCAAACCAAGTCTTGTGGCTGCCGGAGCCCTCTTCCTGCCCATCCGAAATGGAAAAGCTGGTACAAAGGAGAATCCAGGATCAGCCAGTCTGGCTGGGCAAGGGAATGTCTCTATTAATAGTAAGATTCCATCATTTTGGGATTTGGTTATTTTTAGATGGAAGTGAGAGGCTATTTTAAGGGTGCCAACGGCGGGCACCACTGGCTGGCATCTCAGAACCAGCTCTGAGTTTCTCCCTCTTGCTCATGGAACAGGAGTAGGCCCCAGAGGGAGGGAGGCAGGGAGGGGGCAGGAGCTAACAATAGCCTTGGACAGGTACCTCGAGAGCTCAGCCCCCGCAGAGCTGGAGGGCCTCCGAGCTGAACCACCCACGAAGGACAGGATGGGCCTGGACGCTGGTGTCTTGGCTCAGGCCCAGGAGGCAGCAGGAGCCTGACAAGCCTGGACCTGTGCTGGATTGGGATGCTGCTGTCCAGCTTCCAGCTTCAGCCAATGGCGGACCATTCATACCTCCGAGGCAGGGAAGCATCTTATTCTTAGAATTCCACAATCGCCCAGCACTGGAGCTAAGAGGCCTTACTTAGAATAGAGGATGTCAGAGGTGGGAGGGGCCTTAGAACAGGGAATGTCAGAGGTGGGAGGGGCCTTAGAAAAGGGAATGTCAGAGGTGGGAGGGGTCTTAGGACAAGGGGTGTCAGGGCTGGGAGGGGCCTTAGAACAGGGGATGTCAGAAATGGGAGGGGCCTTAAAAACAGTAGAGATATCTCTGGATTTGGAGTCAAAAAAATCTGTGTTCACATCCTACTTCTGACATTTACTACCTACATGACCTTGGGTAAGACACCACCTCATCTCTCTGGGCCTCAGTTTCCCTAGATGTAAAATAAAGAAGTTATGGACCTCAGTTCTCTTCTAGTATCCTATTTTGGGGGTTGGATTGTTGCTGCTGCCACTAAGTAGCTGGGTGACCTTGGGGAGTTCCTCCTCCTCTAAGGGGCCTTGACTTCCTCCTCCACAAAATGGGACCACTGGGCCAGAAGACATCTGGGGTCCCCTGCACCCCAACAAGCCCATATGTAGGCACCTCACATGGTCCTTGCCTTCTGGAGCTTACAAACTTGTTAGAGAAAACATTCTAAAAACAGCCCAGGACAGCAGAGACTGCCGTTGCCATTCGATTCACCAATAATGGACTGAGAATCCCAGCCTTGTAGACACTCAGGGCATGTACAAAATGGGTGCCCCACCCCCACTCCCACCTGGCCTACTGTATCATGCTCCCTGCCCTGCCCCCAGCAGTCATGAGAGGGCTCAGGGGAGATTCTGACCAGGCCCATGGGATGTGTGTGTGTTTGTGTGTGTGTGTGTGTGTGTGTGTGTGTGTGTATTGACAGGACAGACATCCTGAGGAGCTGGGGAGGACCTGAGAGCCTTGGAAATGCCAAGCCTAGCTGGCACAAGGAGGTGCCCTGGAAATAAAGCCAACGTTGAGATTTTGGAAGCTGGAGTACCAATTCATTCATTCATTCATTCATTCATCAGTAGTACCTGCTGGGAGCCAATCACCCTGCTAGGCACTGAGAACAGAGATGACAAGACAGTCCCTTTGGGGGCCTACATTCTCCTGGATGAAGACGAGCTACAGGCAGACCAGTAGATAAAAATGATCAGCCGATAATATGGGAGGAGGGGCACTCATAGCTAGAGGGAACAGGAAAGGCCTCATGTAGTCACTCTATCAGTCAACAAGCATTTATTAAGCCACGACTATATACCAGGCGCTGTGCTATGCACTAGAGACACATAGAATGGTGAAAGACAGTCCCAGCTCTCAAGCTGATCACAGGGAGGAAACACAACATGGAAACCACCAGATACATACAGGACATCCCCAGTGTAAGCGGGTAATAATCACAGAGGGAAGGCACCACTCAAGGCTAGGAGGACTGGGAAAGGGCTTCTACAGAAGGCGAGATTTGAGCTGAACATAAGAGAGGCAGGTGAATGTCAGGGCTAGAACACCAGACTTGGAGTCGGAAGGCCTGGGTTTGAATCCTGCCTCATACACTTTCTCACACAGTTAGAAAGTTATCTCATTTTCATGAGCCTCAGTTTTATCCTCCATAAATTGAAGGGGGCGAACTTGGTGATTTCCAAGGAAGGTCCTCTCCAGCTCCAGGACCATGATCCTACCTTTTAATGACCTTTTGGGGTATTATTCTCCTAGAGAATAAGCCCCCAGGACAATAGGGCTCCCTAATGCCAACACAGGACTCTCCACTCAGTAGACATTTAATAAATGCTTCTTGTATTTTAAGGGTGTGGTCTACATTCCCACCAACATGGCATTAAGTGCCTCCTGGATTCAGAGCACTGGTCTCAGGGATGGGGAAAATAACTGAATTCAGACAGGGCAGAGTTTACAATCTGGCAACCCAGAAAAGAAATGCCATCTCCAACAACCTGAACAAGTTGGTCATGGAGTCTTTGCTTAAAGATCTCCAGCCACAGGAAACTCACTACTTCTCCCTGGGCAGCCAGTTCCCTTTTTGAACAGCTCCAGTTGTTCAGAAGGTTCTCTGACGATTCAGCCCGTCAGCCTCTATGCCCCCTCCCCCCACTACTACTCCTGGTTCTGGCCTCTGGAACCAAGTGGAACAAAGCTAATCCTTCCTTCACATGGCAGTCCTTTAAATAGCTAAAGCCAGCTCTCACAAGTCTCTTTTCCAGGCTAACCCCTCTCCAGGTCCTACAATGGATCCCTTTACAGGGAAGGGATCCTACACATTCTGACTGGCCTCATCTGGACACTCGCCATTGACACAGCATCAGTGGAGTCCAGATATGTATGTATGAAGGATCATTATCCAGCCTCCAAATGAGATCTCCTAGGTGCCATGCCTTGCAAACACCAAGATGCTATAAAAACACCAGCTGTGACTGTTCGTAGGCAGGCAGCATCCCGGAGCTGGGGAGGTAGATACCTCTCTCTGGGCCCCATACTCCAGATGGGGGTCTGAACAGGGCAGAGCACAGGGAGACTGTCACATCCTTATTCCCAGACACTATGCCCCTCTTAATGGAACCACATATCTGACTGGGGCTCAGGGCTGCTGTGTCTCTGTTGACTTCAATGGAGGTCCCAAGCTACTAAGACCTCAGAAATGTTTTCATATGACCTGCTGCTCAGTATTCTTTCCCTTTTTTTCCTTTTTTTAAGGGGGGAAGGCAGGGTAATTGGGGTTAAGTGACTTGTCCAACGTCACACAGCTAATAAGTAAGTCAGGTCCTCCTGACCGCAGGGCTGGTGTTCTACTCACTGGGCCACCTAGCTGCCCCCATGTTGCTCAGTATTCTTGCTCTTGTATTCACAGCATGGCCAGATTAGGGGCTGATTCCCCCTAAGAGTCCAGACTCTCTCTTTCATCTGGAGAGCCATCATCTGGTTCAAAAGCTGGCCTGGCAATAAGGATGTTAAAATGACAGAGGAATCCTATCGAGTCCACCCCCACATCCCTCCCTGGCAAGCTGGCTTTATGACTTGGCAGAATAGGCAGCCACCTACATTGGATGATGCATGGCACATCCAAGAAAGGCACCCTGCTCAAGGATCGCACCTAAGTCGTTCTGGGACTGCCAATTCCTTCTAACTTTTTCCTTCGGGTTGAGGCACTGGAGGAGCACACATGCCATTGGGTCTACATTTCTTGGGAGGGAGGGAGAACACGGTCAGCCATGATCCATACTGTAGCATGGGCTTCCTTATTCTCCTTCACATAGGAGTACTTCTTAGTGGTTTCCCATCCGTCATCTCATTTAATTCCCACAACAACCTCACGAGAGATGCAAGATAGAGATTATTCTCTCTATTTTGCAGAGGAGGAAATTGAAGCTCGGGGAGCAGAAGGGACTTGTCGAGGATCCCCCCCGCCAAACACACACACACACACACACACACACACACACACACTGAGCTGCAGAACCAGGTCACCAGGGTTCTGTCCAGAGTCACCCAGGTGTTCCTGGAGAGAGGCAGAGAAGTTAGAGCCAACTTTGACCTGGGGAAGAGGTTAGGGAAAGAGGGATACTGAGGGAAAGGAGATAATGATACCACCTCCTATATCTATAGGGCACCAAAGTTTACAAAGTCTATTCCTCACACCCTTGTGAAAAACACCTTGACAGGCTGGATTGCTAGACTCAATCTAGGAAAATGGAGTTTGAGAGTAATCAATGTAAAGATTTGTACTTCAATCCACCAAGCAATAAACATTTATTAAGAACCTACCACGTGCCAGGCACTGCACTAAGTGCTGGAGACACAAGAGGCAAAATATAGTTCTTGCCCTCAAGGAAGTTACAATCTAATGGGGGAGACAGCATGCAAATACATTCAAAGGAAGCTGCAGACAGGGAGGCCAGGTGGCACAGTGCTGAGCCTGGAGTCAGGAAGACCTGAGTTCAAATCCAGCCTCAGACACTTACTAGCTGTGTGACCCTCGGCAAGTCATTTAATCCTGTTTGCCTCAGTTTTCTCATCTGTAAAATGAGCTGGAGAAGGAAACGGCAAGCTACCCCAGTGTCTTTGCCAAGAAAACCCCAAATAGGGTCAAGAAGAGTCAGACATGACTGAATGACAACAAAACTAGAAACAGGATAAATAGAAAACAACAGAGGGGAAGGCACTGGAATTAGGAGAGGTTGGAGAAGGCTTCCTGTAGAAGGTGGGATTTTAGTTGGAACTTAAAGGAAGCCAGGGAAGCCTGGAGGTAAAATGAGGAGGAAGAAGAGCATTCCACACATGGGGGACAGTTAGAGAGGATGCCTGGAGCCAAGAGACAGAGTGTCTTGTTCCTGGAATGAGGAGGCCAGTGTCACTGGACCAAAGAGTACTTGATAGGGAGTAAGGAGACTGAAAAGGTAGGAAGGGGTAGCTTTTGAAAGGCTTTAAAGGACAAACAGAGCATTTTGTATTTGATCCTAGAGGCGATAAGAAACCATGGGAGTTTACTGAGTAGGGGAGTGACGTGGTCAGACCTGGGTTTTAGGAAAATCACTTCGGTGGCTAGATGGAGGATGGCCTGGAGTAGGGAGAGACTGGCTCTCCCACCCTACTCCCCAGCAACTACTCCAACAGTCCAGTTGTGAGGTGATGAGAGCCTGTAGCAGGGTCGGGGCAGTGTCAGAGGAGAGAAGGGGGTGTGTTTGAGATAAGCTGCAGAGGTGAAATCCACAAGAAATGCTACAGAGGTGAAATCTTCAAGAGATGCAGCACAGGTGAAACTGAGGAGAGATGCTGCACAGGTGAAATCTACAAGAGATGCTGCAGAGGTGAAATCTTCAAGAGATGCAGCACATGATACTATGAGCAATTTGGGGGAGCAAGGAATATTTTACCTATCAGATTTATGGGAAAGGAAAGAATTCATGACACAACAAGAGATAGAGAGTGCTACAAAATGCAAAATGGGTAATTTTGATTATGTTAAATTAAAAAGTTTTTGTATAAACAAAGCCAATGCAACAAAGATTAGGAAGGAAGCAGAAAATTGGGAGAAAATCTTTACAACCAATGTCTCTGATAAAGGCCTCACTGAGCCAAATTTATAGGAATAAAAGTCATTCCCCAATTGAGAAATGGTCAAAGGATATGAACAGGCAGTTTTCAGAGGAAGAAATTAAAGATATCTATAGACATAAGAAAAAATGCTCTAAATCATTATTGATTAGAGAAATGCAAATCAAAACAACTCTTAGGTACCACATCTCTCCTGTCAGATTGGCTAACATGACAAAACAAGAAGATGATAAATGCTGGAGAGGATGTGGGAAAATTGGAACACTGTTACATTGTTGGTGGAGCTGTGAACTGATCCAACCATTCTGGAGAGCAATTTGGAACTACGCCCAAAGGGCTATAAAAATGCACATACCGTTTGACCCAGCAATACCACTCCTAGGGCTATATCCCAAAGACATCATAAAAATGGGAAAGGGACCCACATGTACAAAAATCTTTATAGCAGCTCTTTTTGTGGTAGCAAAGTATTGGAAATCAAAGGGACAAAGGGATGCCCATCAATTGGGGAATGGCTAAACAAAATGTGGTATATGAATGTAATGGAATATTATTGTGCTATAAGAAATGGGGAAGATACGGACTTCATAATAACCTGGAAAGACCTACATGATCTGATGCTGAGTGAGAGGAGCAGAACGAGAACATTATACACAACCACAGACATATTGATTCTGTGATGACTAACTTCGATAGACTTGGCTCTTCTCAGCAATTCAAGGCTCAAAGACAGCTCCAAAGGACTCATGATGGAAAAAAGCTATCTACATTCAGAGAAAGAACTGTGGAGTCTGAATGCAGACTGAAGGAAACTGTTTGCTCTCTTTTTTTCCTCTTTTTTTTTGTTTTGTTTCTTCTTTCTCATGATTCATTCCATTGGACATAATTCTTCTTTACAACTTCACTATTGTGTAAATAAATTTAATGAGAAGGTATATGTGGAAGATGTGTTGAATTCCATGCCATCTTGGGGGGAAGGGGAGAGGGGAGGGAGGGGAAGAAAATCTGGAACTCAAAAACATGCAGAACTGAGTGCTGTAAACTAAAAATAAAAAATCTTAATTAAAAAAAAGATGCAGCACAGGTGAAATTGATGAGAGATGCAGCACAGGTGAAATTGATGAGAGATGCTGCACAGGTGAAATCTACAAGAGATGGTATCAATAGGCCTTGGCACCAGCTTGGACATGGGAAGTGAGAGACAGTGAGAAGTCCAGGATTAGTCCTGGGTTGGGAGCTTCAGGGACTCGGCTGAGGGCAGTAGGAAATGGGAAAGGTAGGAGCAGGGAGGGTTTAGGGAGAAAGAGAATGCATTCTTTTCTAGACATATTGAGTGTAAGTTGTCTATTGTTCAAACAATCAACCTTACAAGCACAAAACGGGTGAGTCGACATAAGGTGTGATTACATAGCGGGTTGTCTGGAAAAAAACAAACCTCAAACTGTCTTACAAAGCTACATAGTTAATAGGCATCAGAACTATGACAAGAAGGTCCTCAAAGTTACTGTAAATTCCAGGAGGAATAAGGAGGAGATGGCCTCACTGCTGTCCTCCACCCTAGGGACATTTGGAGTCTTAGGGGCCTCAGTGGAGAACATCCAGAGGAGGGTGACCAGGATGGGGAGGGGGCTTCAGATCTGCTTAAAGAATTTGAGGCTGTCTTCTGGAGGAGAAAAGCCTTTGGAGGCACATGCTGGCTGTCTTCAAGTATCAGAAAGGCTGCTGGCATGTGCAACAGAGGTCAGACTTCCTTGGCTTGGCTCCAGAAGGCCTTAAGTAGTGGGGTAGAAAATGTTCCCCAGTGGCAGATTTTCCTGTGGTTGGCAAGGACCCCCCCCCAGGACAGGATCAAAGAACTTGGAGCTGGGAGAGTCTAGGAATCATGTAGCCCAGCTGATTGCACTTAATATAAGCAGTAGAGTAAACTGTTGAAGCTGAAAGAGACACCGCCTAACCCAACAGCAGTATTTTATGGGTAGGGAAACTAAGCCTGAGAAGTAAGGGTTCTCGCCCAAAATCAAACCAGGCAATCTGGATAAGAACCTACATCTTCTGACTTCATGTCCGGTGTTCTCTCAAGCACCCCACGGTGCCTTGGATCTGGTGTAGCAGGAGCCAGATGGGGCGAGGTGGCCAATGTGGCTGTGCCGCCCAGTGGCCCCAAGAAGCTCTAACATACCACTGCTCCCTCCATCATGGGATGACGATGAGACTACAGTGACCTCACCACTGGGGAGGGACTGACACCGAACCCTAGATCCATCCTGAAAGAGGGAGGTGAAGCTTTTTTTCACAGGATCCTGGATCTCAAAATCAAAGGGCCTTTATTTTATGGAGGAGGAAACAGAAGGGGAGTGACTTGCCCACAGCCATACAGGTGGCAAAAGTCAAAGGCAGGATTTGAACCCAGGTCCTCCACCTCGAGAGCAGTGCTCTGTCCACTGGACCCCACTGCCTACCTGCTTCTCTGTTTCCTCCTTCCCCCTTTATAGCTCTTGGCAGCCTTTCTGGACACTGGGCCAGAATGGCTCCCTTCCAGCACACATCAGCACCACTCTAGATGTTTGTGGAGCCAAAGGAATGCAGGATGGTCCCTGCAGAGAGCCCAGCACTTCAGCCAAGGGGAGGTGGGGAGTTGGCATCACTCAGGCTCCCAACCCTCCAGACTCTACTCTCCTGGTCCACCTCTGCCTCAGGCTAAGGAATGCTCTGGAGGTCTCGGCCAGGTGATGAAGAGCATGGAACTGGCATCTGCACACTCAGAATCCATTCCTTCTAGGCTCATAGAGGGACATGGTGTCTGAGATGGAATGCACCTGAGAACACATGCCCCCTGAGAACATCAGAAACTGGGAGAGACCTTAGAACATCCAACATAAGATGTAAGAACTGGCAGGGTACTTAGAATATCAGACACAGAATGTCAGAGCTGGGAGGGACCTTGGAACATCAGACATAAGATGTCAGAGCTGGGAGGGACCCTAGAATTTAAGACATGGAATGACAGGGCTGGGAGGGAACCTTAGAACAGAGAATGTTAGAGACAGGAAGAACCTTGGAATATCAGACATAAAATGTCAGATCTGGGAGGGACCTTAGAACATGAGTCATAGAATGTCAAAGCTGAGAGGAAGCTTAGAACATCAGACATAAGATGTTAGAGCTAGTAGGGATCTTGGAACATAAGACAGAATGACAGGGTTGGGAGGGAACTCTAGAACCCTAGGGAGGGAACCCTAGTCAGAGATAGAAAGAACCTTGGAACTTAAGACCTAGAATGTCAGAGTTGGGAGGAATCTTAGCTCCCATAATTGCTGAGAGGGCCCTGAGGAAATGAATTGTAAACCTTACCCACACCTGCCACCTGCCCCCTTTAGCCCATCAGAGGTACTCACAGCATGGACAGTGGGGGGACCTGGGCTACAGAACAATTTCCAGCTGCCCCCATGAGCTATGCAAAGTCCCAGGACTCATGCAGGTAAGGACCTCTATGAGTTACAATAATCATGGCAAGGATGTTCTGAGGCTGCCGGGGGCACTGAAACATCTCACAAGCTCTTGTTCATTGCAGAATGTTCCTGTTGGAAGGAGACATTTAAGAAAGTCTAGGGAGACTTGTCCCTAGGAGGTCTAAGCAGAGTAGCTGTGGGGTACATGGCACTGCCCTGAATGTCTGCTGTGCCCCTCCATATTCCCTGGGACTGTGGGTGTTTCCCTGGGGAAGTCTCCAAGATCTAGCTGAGCCACCAAGAGCACAGAGCAGGAGCAGGATCATGGGTCCTGGGATGTTGGTCAGAGGTCATCTAGTCCATTCCCCTCACTTTGCAAAAAGGAAACTGAGGTCCATAGAGGCACACTGACCTGCCCAAAGTCATATGGTGGCAGAGTTGGGAACTCTTGCTTACAAGGCAGCTAGGTGGCACAGTAAAGAGAGCGCTAGACCCAGAATCAGGAATACCTGAATTTAAATCTGGCTTCAGACCCTTTTTAGCTGTAGGATCTTGGGCAAGGTACTTAACTTTTGTCTGCCTCAGTTTCCTCATCTGTAAAATGGATACTATAATAGCACCTTCCTCCCAGGGCTGTTGTGAGGATAAAGTAATAGTTATAAAGCACTTTGCATGCCTTAAAGTGATATATAAGGGCTTGCTATTATTATTATTAATAATTAACTTAGGTCCCTCAAATCAGAAGTAATCTAGCTGAACAATGAGGTGCTAGAAAATGTCACTCATGTAGCTGAAGGCAGCTATAGCCGCATCCCAAGGGCAGAGATGACTCTCCACCCCTCCTCTGTGAGCTCTCCCTTATTCCCTCCAGCGTGCCTCGGTCAGAGGTCCCAGGACCCTGGCAATGGCTAGCCTGCAGATGTGTTTCTTGCCTCCCCAAGGAATGGACTGTGGGTTGGAGTAATAAAAATAATCCCTCAAGCATTTTGTTTCCAAGGCACTTTCCCATCCATTTTCTCATTTGGGCTTTACAATAGCCCCGAGAGAGAGGCAGGGCACACATTATTAAGTCCATTTTATTTTATTAAGTTTAATTAATGCCTTTTATTTTCTGCATCACACTCATTTCCAGATATACTCACTCTTCCCCACCCTACCTCCAAACTGAGCCTTCTCTTGTAACAAAGAACAGTAGTTTAGCAACATAGTAACTACATATGAAAGTATATATAACATCCCACACCTACACACCCAACAAATGGAAGATTGCACATATTCTCTTCTCTTGGGGAAAAGAGTAATTTTATTGGCTGAATCAATCAACACAAATCAACACTAACAACATAACTGCCCACACACAACACTGAATCATGTAGATTAAGAACATTTCTAATAGAGGTCACCATCCCAAATCCTCACAACCTCCAAAACTGGTGGAATGAAAAGCTCTCAAAATATTGAGAATTAGCCAAAGAAATCCACACCTTGTGGAAACATGCCATCCCTACCACACAGCTCCAGTCATCCCCAAAGATGCTGTCGGGAGGCTTACAGAGGAGGAACTGACATCTCAGTATTCCATCAGCTAGTCAATGGGCAAGCATTCATTTAGCACCTACTATATGTCAGGCAGTGTCAGTACTGGAGATACAAAGAAAGGCAAAAACCCAGTCCCTGCCCTTAAGGAGCTTCCAGTCTAATGGGGGAGATAATGGGCAAATAATTACTTATAAACAAGTAATATAATTAAATATAAGATATATAATAATATAATAAACAATATATATGTATATATAATCTGAATAGTAGGTAACCTCAGAGGGAAGACACTAGAATCAGGGACACCGGGAAGTGCCTTAGAACATAAAGGCTGAAGGATATTTCCTAGCACCTCCCTGTCAGTTCCATTGTCCTCCTAAGCCCCAATGGTGCCCCCATGACATGTGCTTAGTCTTTTGTAGCACCCAACTTCAGTTCTGCCAGGCTTCTCCAGGTCAGGTGACCTTAGTAATAAAAGGTCAGAGTTAATTGTAGGCTTTCTCTCCCTTATTTCCGAAGGTGAAGGGAGGTAGAGGTGTATTGGTGGAATCAAAGTCTCCAGGTCTGTCTGTTCTAAGGCCCCTCCCAGCCCTGACATTCTCTGCTCTGTGGTCCTTTTCAAATGGAAGTTTTAAGAATCCTCTACAGATCTGAAGGTCCAGTTAATAAACAATGATCTGAACCTTGGAGATCTAAGCCCATCCTCCCCCATCCCCACCCTGAAGACTGGGAATCCTGGCTGAATTGCTGTGCCAGGGTTCCTAGCAGGCATCAGAGTGAGGTGCCAGGTACAGGAGTGGCAGAGGCCAGGGAGGCGGAGGGCACCAAGTGCCAGCTGCCTGGAGGCTGTGCTCTCTCCGATCCTTCCCCACACAGCAAGCCCACACTTGTGCAGAGCCTCACGTCCACAGCTCCAGAACAGGGATATTCCCAGCACTTTTTATTTTTTATTTAAGCCCCAAAGCAAGTGGATTCTGCATACAACTTCCCCTGCAAATAGAAACTTTCCGAATCCACTGCAGGAACACTGGAGATGTTTAGCCCGAAAGGAGCAGAAGAGAGAGAAGGAGAGAATCCCATGATCTTTCTCTTTCTCTCTGATAGCTTGTCATAGAGAAGAAGGAACAGACACATTCCCCTTGGCCCCAGGGGGCAGAATCAACAGTTACAGAAAGGGGCAGACTAGAGGAAGAACTTCCCTGCAGTCAGAGCCATCTAAAAGCAGAAAGTCCAAGGATCTATGAATTCACATTTTGTTGTCTGGGCCATGCTGGAGAAGCCACACTGTCCTATGGTGAGAACACTGGATTGGCAACCAAAGGATCTGGGTTCAAATCTCACCTTTGTCAGTTACTATTGGTGTAACTTCAGACAAGTCACTCACTTGTCTAGACCTCAATCTCCTCTTCCATAAAATGGGGGAGAGGGGGGTTGCCTCGGGGTTCTTTTCCAGTTCTAAGTGTCCAATCTGTTGGTCCTATGGAGTTTGTTTGTAATTGTGTGACCATTCTCCTGGGGGGCACAATCAGGAAGGGCTGAGGAGAGGAGCACTTTTCCCCAACCTGCCTGTTCTTGCACCCCCATGATGACCTCTGGGAAGATAAGCAGGCAGGGGAAGGTGGCCTTTGCCTTCCAGCCCCAGACACTGAGGTGGGAAGGGCCTCTCCTTCCTAGGCCAGTCTGAGCAGCTTAGAAAGCAGAGACCTCATGAGATCGGAGGACACCCGGCTGGAAGGGTCCTAGAGGTCCAATAGGACAATCCCTTTACTGGACAGCTGAGGGGACTGAAGGCCCAGAAGCCTTAGAGGACTCAGCCAAGAGAGGCCAGCAAATCCTGGACTCAACCCTAGTCATTCAGTGCCCCAAACACCTCCCCAGTCCCCAGGCTCTGGCGGCCCCCAAGTGCCAGCTGGTCCATGATTAACACTGTCAGCTCTCCACTCTTCCTCTGCGGCTGAATAGAGACCATTGACAGAGGCAGAAGATTAATGGGCAGCCAGCCTTTGGGAGCCTCTGGAGATGGTGGGAGGCAGCTCTGGCTTTTATTTCCAAAAGGAAGCCTTGCTCCCCTCCCTCCCAGGACCCTCCCCTCCCATCCCCAGCCCCCAGAATGGGCCTCAAACAGACCCTAAAGAAGGGCAGGGCCAACACCAGCCTCCCCCATTGTTCAGCTCTGCTCATTCCTTGGGAAGACCCAGACAGGGCTCCCACCATTGAGGAAGACCCAGGATGATGACATCTGCACCCCTGGAGGGAATGCTTAAATTGATGAGCTCAGGAGCCATGGAACTACCTTATCAGGGAAATTGAGGCACAGTGAGTGGCTTGCCCAGTGTCATACTGAAGATGACCAAAGTCCCCTGCTTCTCATTCAGCACCAGTGTCTTTGCACAGTGCTGCAGGTTATCTTGGCTGCAGTAAAAGGAGGGAGGAGAGTGAAAGGTGGACTAGAGAATCTCTAAGGTACCTTCCAGTTCTACATTCTATTTTCTAAACCAGCCCTGACATCTCCTGTTCTAAGACCCCTCCCAGCCCTGACATCCCCTGTTCTGAGGCCCCACCCAGTTCTGACATCCCCTGTTCTAAGGCCCCTCCCAGCTCTGATATCTTCTGTTCTAAGGCCCCTCCCAGCTCTGATATCTTCTGTTCTAAGGCCCCTCCCAGTTCTGACATCCCCTGTTCTAAGGCCACAAGGAAAGCCTGCCCCGTCCGTCCGCTGGCTCAAGAGCCTGGACTCAGGGCCAGCTGACCCTGTTCTGTTACCACCCTGTGTATGCAGTGAAACAACCCAAGCAGGCTCAGGGATTTTGAGGATTCTGGTGGAACATGTGACTGTAAGTGTCTGAAGGGCGGATGCAGGGCGATGGCGGGAGCTGTAAAGAGGCCAGCAGTCAGAGCTGTTGCCAAGGGGTACTGATCTCCCCGTCACTGGAAGTCTTCAAGCCCACCTCTTGGGGATATTGCGGAAGGGATTCTTTGGGGGAAGCACATGGGTTAGACCAGATGCTACTGAGGTCACTTCTGGCTCAGTGAAGCCACTTTCCAGCTAGTTTATTTTTAGAGGAAAAAAAAGAAGAAAGGATGGAAGGCAGGAGGGAAGCACCTACTATGCACCAGGCACCATGCTAAGTGCTTTGCAAATATTATCTCATTTGACCCTCACAACCGCCTGAGCTGTTGTCGCTATCATCCCTATTTTACAGATGAGGAAACTGAGGCAAACGAAAGTTGTTCTCCCCAGGTCACCCAGCTAGTAGGTATCTGCATCTGGATTTGAACTCAGGTCTTCCTGACTCCAGGCCCAATGTTCTATCCACTGTATACCACCTAGCTGCCTTTGCCAGGCCATGTCATGGTGGGACGGGCAGAGTATTTTAGTGAAAGGAGCACCCACCAGGGAGTTAGAGGACCTGGGTTCCAATCTCAGCTCTGCCATTTACTCCCTGAGTAAACCTGGGCAAGTCACTTCCCTCGGCCAGCCTCAGTTTCCTCATCTGTAAAGTGGGTGGGGGGAGGGGGAATGGCTCCCTTGCAGCTAGTATCTCCCCTTCTAAGGGCCCTCCAGGCTGCAACATTTTCAAATTCTATGATGTTCTCGTCAATACTTTGCTTACAGATCTAAGGTTCTGTGACTATCTTTCCATACCCCCACTGCAGATGCAAAGCCAGCCTTTTCACCCCTTTTTAAATGGTCATTAGGAGTCGCTGTGGCCCCCAAAACAAACCACAGGGAGGTGGAGGCTGGTGGGGGCGGGGGGGGGGGGGTGCGGGGAGGAGACCTGTCCAGAGATGGGCCTCTCTGAGCTTAGCCAGGCTGGTCACCTTCAGGACGAGGCACAGACACTGGCCAGTTCCATGTCATGGGCTTTTCAGGAGCAGGAATGGAACAACAAAGGTGGAAAGACAGGGAGGACAAAGAGAGGGAAGACAGACACAAGGGAGAAGAGGTTCCTGTGGAGAATAAGCTCAGTGTCACAGGACTGCACAACAATCATTGATTAAGTACCTACTAAGCACAGGCACTACCCTCCTCAATGACCTCCAGTGGCTCCCTATTGTCTATTTGTCAAGGCCCTTCATGACCTACTTGACCCAAAATACACCTTTCCAGTCTTACACCTTCCACCTCTCCCCACACACCCTTCACAATACTCTTCATTTCTTCCATATTACCTCATACATTTCCCCTTCACCACTCCAACCCAGTGACATAGGCCTCCTGGCTATCCCAAGAACAAGACCCTCCAACTCTCCTTGTCTCTGCTGTCCTCCCTGACTGCAACAATCCCTCCATTCCCACCCCACCCCAGCTCCCTTTATATCCCAACCCAAACCCCACCTTCTGCAGGAAGCCTTTCCCAGTTTCTCCAATTGCTGGTGCCTCTCTCTCGAGATTACCACCTTCTATCTGCTCCCCCAGTGTCCCACCTCAGACCACCAGTAACTTGGACCCCCTGGATTGACCCTGACTGGCCCCAGGTGAGCTCTGGCCTTATCTTGCCTGGCAGCAGACTTTCCAGATATCTCCAAAGCAAACTATTCAGTAGAGTAGATAGCTTCCCCCAGCTTCTCCACTCCTTGTTATGGGAGCATTGTCTTCTCTCGCTAGACTATAAGCTCCTTGAGGACAGGAACTGGCTTGTTTTCTTGTATTTGTAGCCTTGGCACAATGGCCAGCACATAGGAAGCACCTGACAGATGCTTTTATCAGCCTGTCTACCAATATCTTTCTATCGTTTTTATCTCGTATGTCCGAAAAAAGTTGTCCCCCATTAGACTGTAATCTCCTTGAGGGCAGGGATCCTGTTTTTGCCTTTCTACGTCTCTCCAGTGCTTAGCAACCTGCCTGACACACACCAAATACTTAATAAATGCTCTGCTGACCAAGTGTCGCTAAGTGCCAGGGAGACCAAAATGAAAAAGAAGCCGATTCCTGCCCTCAGTGAGCTTACATTCTACCGGGCAGATACAGAGCTGAAAGGGACCCCAGTGGTCATTTAATTCAACTTCAGCCTCTCACAAAGGAAGGGACCAGGCCGGGGAAGTAGGAAGGGCTGGCCCAGGCTCCCCACAGGCAGTGGAAGGAAGAAGGAGGATTTGAAGGCCAGCCCTCAGCCTCCAAAGCCACAGGACTTGTTGACATTTATGCTGAGAGACTCAGAGGGGAAAAGAGCCAGGGAGAAGCATTGGCCCGGGAGCAGGGGTGGGGTCCTGGGGAGGGGATCCAGGTTTGGGAGCTGCCCCAGACTGGGATTTACAGAAAGCGGAGCCCAGCCCTGTCTGAGGCCCAAGGCTGATCAGGGAGAGGAAACATCTGGAGAACTTTGCCTTTTCCAGAAATCCGTCCTACCCGAGCTGTTCACTTTGGCACCTGGGACAGCCCAGGATAGCGGCTTCCTTGTCTTCTCTCCTTAAACCTTCCAGATAAAGCTAATCGAAGAAGGAACACAGTATGATGTAATCTAAGGAGGGATCAGGTCAGGGTCTGGGTTCAAGGCCCAGCCCTCCAACTAACCTCCATGCCATGCCTGTCATCCCCAAAGTGAAGAGATTCAACTAGATGACCTTGAAGTCTCTAGTTCAAAAAGAAAACTACTTTAAAGTTCCTCCCTTAGGGCAGCTAGGTGGTGCAGTGGTTAGAGACCTGGGCCTGGAGTCAGGAAGATATGAGCTCCAGTTCACCCTCAGACATTTCTTAGCTGGGTTACCCTGGACAAGTCACTTCACCCTGTTTGCCTCCATTTCCTCATCTGTAAAATGAGCTGGAGAAGGAAATGGTGAACCACTTCAGTTTCTTTGCCAAGAAAACCCCAAACAAAGAGTTGGACACAACTGAACTCCAAAAAACCCCTGCCCCCAGCTCTGACATTCCCTGTTCTGAGCCCCTCCCCAGCTCTGACATCCCTTATTCTAAGACCCCTCCCAGCCCTGACATCCCCCTATTCTCAGGCCCCCCCCAGCTCTGACATCCCCTGTTCTAAGCTCCCCCCAGCTCTGGTGTCTCCTGTTCTAAGCGCCCCCCCCCCCATTCTCTACATGTGTTGTGTTCCTGTGATCAATGTTTATTACTGCTGTCTCTCTGCTCTGCATGGGGTACTGGGATTGTGAGCAGAGAGCACAGCAGAGGCAGGGTGGGGGAGGGGCCTCCCAGCTTCCCCTTCTTCTTCCTGTTGCCCCCCCCAGCTACCTGCTCCCCTAGGTGGGGGTGGGGGGTGGGGTGGGGAGTGGGGGGGGGGGAGGCGGGTTGGGGGGGGGGTGGTGGAGAGAACCTTCACCCAGTTGTAGGATCATAGAATGTTTGAGCTGGAAGGGCCATGAAAGGCCTTCTGGTTCATGTGTCAAACACACCTTGTAAACAGATTAAAATGTGACTGGGAAATAGTTAACAAAATTCTAAAAATACAATAAAACCTAAGTGACGCTCATTTGAGGCCTCCTAAGTCAGCATGTGGACTGCAGGGACCCATTTCCATTTGAGTTTGACACCATTGTTCTTTCTAGTCCAGTCGAGCCCATTCTACAGAGGGGGACGCTGAGGCCCGGAGCAGAAAAGCTGACTAATCTATCAATCAGCAAACATCTATTGAGCGCCTGCTGGATGCCGAACATACAGACGAAAAGAAGCAGGCTCTGCCTTCAAGGACCATCCGTCTGGATGGAGGAAACAAAGGAGACGTGAACGTGGACGTGGACAAAACGCACCTAAAGCAAACACAACCAGCTGTTGGCCAGGAGGGCTCCCAAAGGGGTTGGGACGAGGAAAGGGTTCCTGGTCAGGAGAAGCCTGAGCGGAGTCTAGAAGGAAGTTGGGCACTCTGAGAGGCACAGAGGGTAGAGAGTGAGGAGGGACCTGGGAAAAGGTATAGAGGGGAGAGGACATGAGGGTAGAGGGTGAGGGGTAGCAAGAAGGTTGGGATGGCTGGCCCTAAGGGGAGGAGCCAGGGAGTATAATGGACAGAGTGCTGCACTTGGAGTCAGGAGGACCTGAGCTCGAATTCGATCTATAGGAGCCACTGACGTTTACTGAGTGGTTAATCTGTCAGACTCATGCTCTAGAGAAATCACCTTGTGGTTGGGGAGTGGGGATTGGAGCAGAGGAGGGAAAGCTTATCACAATGGTCCAGCCAAGGGAGGTGCTGAATCAGTGGAGAGAAGAGGGTGTAGGCAGAGATGCTGTGGAGGCGGAAGAAATAAGACTGGCCCTTGAATGGATGGGGGGCGAGTGGGGAGTCAAAGACGACCCCAAAGATGATGGTGGTGCCCTTGACAGAAGCAGGGAAGGCAGGAAGAAGGGTTTGGGGGAAAAGCAAATGAGTTCTGCTCCAGATGTGCTGGGGGGAGGGGGGCCCTCCTATGCACCAGTCACTTTCCCAGTATTACCTCATTTATTTACAAATATTAACTCATGAGCCTGGGATGCCCATGGGATACGGGTTTGAGATGTCCCATAAGCAAACACTTACAGATGTGACTGGGCTCAGCAGAAAACTGGGAGCCAGTGGAGACATCTGGAAGTTGTCCGCTTGGGGGTGATCACTGGGCCCAGAGTTGCTGATGAGGTCACAGAGGGAGCACAGACTGGAAGAGGCCTCAAGGCCAGAGCCGCCGGAGGACGCCCAAGGTCAGTGGGTGTGACCCAGGTGAGGGGCCAGCAAAGGAGAAGGAGGAAGAGCAGAAGACAGACACCCGAAGGAGGAATAGCTGGGAGGAGATGGGGATGGGCAGAGACATGCGCTCTGAGAGGGGTCAGCACCAAGAGAAGGCCATTGGATAGAGCAACGCAATGGTCATCGGGAACTTCAGAAGGGACACTTTGAGATGAGCGAGGAGATCAGGAGCCCGACCGCAAAGAGTTTGAGAGAGAGAGAGGGGAGAGGTGTGGGGTGACAGATGGAGGGCTTGGCAAGATCAAGCAAGGGTTGCATTTTTAAAAGAAATCAGATAATAAACAATTATTAAGCACCTACTGTGTGCCAGGCTAAGGTGCTTGGGATATAAAAAGAGGCAAAAGACAGTCCCTGCCCTCAAGGAGCTCACACTCTGACAGCAGAGACAAGCAGCCTTGATAACCCAGCCCTGCTATTTGTCCCATCTTCTTCCACCTTCCACCTTCTCACATCCTCTTGGATCTAGTGGTGCCCATCTTGTTGTTCCAAGTATAACACATACCAGCTCAGCTCTGGGCATTTCCTCTGGCTGTCCCTCGAGCCTGGAATGTTCTCCCCCATCTCCTCCGCCTCCTGGTTTCCCTGGCTACCTTCAAGTCCCAACTCCAATCCCACCTTCTACAGGAAGCTCCTCCCAGTCTCTCTTAAGTGAAGGAAGATCTCCTACCATAGAATGCAGGGTCTCAGAAGTGGAAGGGATGTCAGAGGCCATCTCTCTTAACCCCTCGCTTGAAGACGCCCTCTGCACTGGACAACTCCCTTTCCTTCTTAGACGGCTCTGCTGTACTTTAAGGGGACTAGTCCAAGGGGCCAAGTTAGGATTGAACTTGGGTCTTCTGAATGAATGCTGGGTTCATTCTATTCTGCCTCACTGCCTATCCATGATGGGAGGAGCACTGGATTGGAGTCAAGAAGTCCTGGGTTCAAGTCCTGTCTTCCCTCAGAGGTTACTTACTCTATCTCCTATGCACATAGTTACTTGAAGGCGAGCTCCCTGAGGGCAGGGGGTGGCTTTACCTTGCTTTGTGTCCTCTGTGCAGAGCCCAGTGCTTGGCACTTAGTAGGTGCTTAATAAATGCTTATTGACCCACTGATGTTAACTAGCTGTGTGACCCTGAGCAAGTTGTAGACTCCTAAGTTTAGAGCTGGAAGAGGCCATATCATCCAGCCCTGACTATCCATATGAGGAAAGTGAAGGAAGTTACCCAGGAGCCTCCAAATTCTGTGGTCTTTCTACTGCACCACAGTCATGCGATTTCTCTGAGCCTTGGTGACCTCACCCATAAAATGGGGCTAACCACACTACTGCCCCTACCTTGCTCCCTCTGACTGTGAAGGCCCTGAAATGACAGCCCACTATTCCTAATGAGGAGGTGCTGAGAGCTAGGAAGCCATGGTCCGAGGGTCATTGTGTCAGAAGATAAGGCAAGAGCCGGGTCAGCATTGGATGAATTGTCCCCTGGGGAAAATCAGGCCTTCTTTGTGCCACTCAACATGACACTGACTACCCACTGCCTAACCCTGCCCTTTATAATGGTAACTGTCCCTGTGTGAGTCGTATCCTGCCAGGCAGGCAAGACTGATCACCAATTGATCCATCCATGGATCAAGTATTTATTGACCCCCTACTATGTGAGGTGCTAGGGATATGAAGGCAAAAATGAGCTGCCCTCAAGGAGTTTATACTCTATTAGATGAGACAACATGTACACCAAAACCAGAGAATCTCAGAGCCAAAAGGACCCCAGATGGCACCTGGTCTTCTCACGCAGCACACATGAAGGCTGATAAAAGAAACCCTTCTTACAGCTTTCCCAACAGTTAATGAATATTAAGCACCTACTATGTGCCAGGTCCTATGCTAAGTGATGGGGATACATAGAAAGACAAAGACAGTCTCTGGCTTCAAGGACTCACAGTCTGATGGGGAAAACAGCATGTAAACAGATGTGTGTGAAGTAGGCATCCCTTCTGCTTGGATACCACCAGGGACAGGGGGCTTGCTACATAACAAAGTGGCCTGCCTCATTTTAGGGCCACGTAAACTGTGGGGAATGCTGTCATTTTTGGAGAGGCAGAAGCCAATGGCAGGAGGGGTGAGAATCTTCCTCGGGCACAAACAGGGCTGTCTTTGGAGCCTTCATCTCCCGGCTCAAGTCCATGGGATCAGGGCTTAGATGAGACAAATATGCAAAGCATCACTGAGCTAGGGCAGACCTCGGGCAAACCCTGGGCCAGAATGCCAGGCTAGGGAGGAGACCTAGTTGCCTGTGCCCACATCCCCTGCAGGCCTCAGCAGGTTGTTATGGAAACACTGGTGGAGGTGGAGATGGGGAGCCCCTCCCACCCAGCACAGAGCATGGCCCAGGCACAAGGCTCTGGCTCCTGTTAGAGGGGAGACAACCAACAAGTGCTCATCCTTTCCAGCCCATCAGATCACAAGCTCCATGAGGACAAGGGGTGTTTTCCAGCACCCACAACAGACCTATCTGGCTGCTGAAATGGCCACCATCTCCAGCCTCAGGAATATTTCAACATGCCCTTAAGAACCAGACTCTCCGAGCCCAGGGGGACTTCAGAGGCCCAGAGAGCAATGGCGCCATGCTCAGGGAACCCTTGCCTGATGAGTGGGCAGCCAGCCTCTGTTTGAACGCCTCCAAGGAGGGGGCACCTCGACCTCTCAGAGCAGCCAGGCCCTCGGGAATAGCTGTTCCTATGGAAATCAGACTCTACAATTTCCCTTCCCCCACTGGTCTACATCCCACCCTCTGCTACCACATGGAGGTGTTCTGATGCTGCTCCCATGGGACAGCCTTCAGATACCGGAAGCTAGCTCTCGTGGCCATGCCCTGGGCTCCTTTTCATTCTTTGCCCTGACCACCCCATTCCCCCATCTTCAAGTTAAATACTCCAAGTTCCTTCAACTATGACATGGCCTGGGGGTTCCTCATGAGCTAAGCCACCTCCCCCTGAATGTCAGCATCCCCCCTCCCCTGACCTGGACCCCACATTCCAGGGGTGGCCTCTGCAGGGCAGGACACTCACCCCCCTCATCCTGGATTCCAAGCTTTGCTTTATGCAGCCCGAGAGCTAGCTAACATTCTTCACTGCCATGTCATGCTTTGAGCTTGGGAGACACTCAGCTCTCCAGATCTTTTTCAGACAAACTACTGGTTAAACGTTCTACCCCTGTATCTATGAAGTTAATTTTTTTTTTTTTTGGTGAACCGCAGCATGAGACTCCTTGACCCCTACTAAACTACATCTTCTTCCATTTGGCCCAGATTCTCCTGGCTTCATCCAACACGTGACTTATTCCCCCCAGCTTGGTGTCATTGGCAAAAGTAGTAAGCGTGCCATTTGTTCCTTTATCCAAGTTGTTGGTAAAAAGTGACCAAGCACAGATCCCTGTGGCACTCCACTAGAGGTGACCAGCCTCACATATTTCCATCTTTATCTTGCCTTGCCTGAAATCTCGATCTCCCTCCAACTTTTCCTCATACCTGACTAGACTCTATGTTTCCTGAAGTACCAGCACCAGCAATGAATCATTCAATATACAACATTCTGTTTTTTTTTTAATTTTGCCCACAAAGCTTGTTCAAATATGGATTGGACAAAGGTTGGATGTGGCTTCAAATCCCAACCCTGGTGCTTCCTAGATATGTGACTTGGGGCAAGCCACATTTCCTGTCTGAGCCTCAGTTTCCCCAACTGTCAAACAGGATAGTAACACTTATACTCCCTTGCCTCCCAGGATGGTCACAAGGAAAGGCCTTGGCAAATCTAAGTCACAGAGAAATGGGTGATTTCTTCTCCAGATGGCCTGTGAGGTCCCATCCGGCTCTGGGCCCCCCTGGTTCTCTGCCTAGTATGCTCTCTTCATTGGAAACACAGCAGTAATTCAGGCACAGCAGGGGTTAACAAAGTCTCAGGCTGGGCCTTGCCCACCAGAGTCTCTCCAGGAAAACACACCAAGTTCCCAATTCCAAACAATTCACTTAAAAACGGAATTCTGGAGGCTGACCCCTTTGTGAGCTGGAGAAGGCCCCAGTGTCTCTTCAGGCCAAAGTAACCATTCTAATTGTGTTGTGAGAATTTCACAAGCTCCTCTGCTCCTCCCTGCCTGCCCTCCCCCCTTCAGATAGTGAGACACCCCCTGGGGGGCTGTCCAGATGTCCCACTCTGGGCCCTCCAGCATCTCTCCCCACAGGGTTCCAATGTTTCTCAGGAAGCTCCATTGACCACCTTGTCTTCTCAGTCATCCAAAGTCTCGCACATAAAGACCCACACAAGAAATTCCTGCCTGGGCTGAGTTCCAGGAAAAGTTTGTCTCCGCAGGTCTGTCTGTCTGCTTTCTCTGGTTAGACAAGCAAAGCTGCACAGCTCAATATTATTCCTTTGGGTCCTCGGAGCCAGGAAACTCTGAGCCAAAGTTGGCACCCGCTGTCAGGAATCAGCCCCGTCCAGGTGCCTGACACCATCTACTTCCTCTGCTGCCTTCACTCAGGCTCTGTCCTCGAATGTTGCAGATGTGGGCTTCCCTGCTCCCTGGCATTTATTAGTTGAGTGCCCTGGGTCAGCCTCTCCCTTCAGAAGGTCTCAGTGTCTTTCTCTTTGAAACAATTCTTCTCTCATCTGCCTTTCAGCTTTCAAACGCTATTAAGAAGGTGAGTTCTGGGACTTTGGTCCGTCTCTGGATCCACTTTCCCTCTTGCTGGAAGGAAGGCAAGGCCCCTTTTCCAGGCTCCGTGGAGCTTTCCCAAATCCCATCCTTCCCCTGCCCCGACTCAGACTCATTGGCTCTCAGAGCCAGAAGGAAGGCAAGGCAGGAAGCTCATCTGTGGGTGCAGGTGCCGGATCTGGGGTCCAAAGCCAGCTCTGTCACTTACTAGCTATCCTAGTAAGCCCAGCACTTAGCACAGTGCTTGGCACACAGTAGGTGCTTAATAAGTGTTTACTGATTATCTTCTCTCACGTAGTTCATGAAGACATGAGACTTTGACAAGATGTCTTGCCTGATCCATAGTCTATGTCATTCTTCCACTCTACCAGGCCCCAGCCCCTTCGTGTTATAAATGGGGAAACTGAGGCCCAGCCCTAGGAAGGGATTTGGTTTGAGGGTAAAGACCAAAAACTGACTCGTAGCCTACAGTCCTTTTCCTCTCCTGGGCTGTCTCCACTTTCTAAATGCAAGCCTGCCAGGCATTTCTCCAGTCTCATGGCTATGACTCACTCTGGTCCAACCCGCCCCCAGCCGCACCCTCCACCCACCATCAGAAATCTTCATTAGAGGCCTCGGGGGCTGTGACTGGGCCTGTAGGGAACCAGTCAGACCGAGGCAAGGAACACAATAGGAGGACTCCGGCCTGCTCCAGGCCTTGCAGGTGTCACTCAATCTCTCCAGACTCACTCTGTCAAATGCGGGATTGTGGGAGAGGGCAGCTTCCAGGAATTCAGCCTCTGAAATGTGTCACGGCCCATAAAAGCTGAGCCTGTTACAGACAGAGACAGCCAGATACTGAACAAGTCTGGATAGTCGACATCAGTGGAAAACCCCTGCTTGCCCATGGCCTGGACCTTGTCATGTGGACAATGGGGAGTCACTATGGACCGTGGAGCAGGGGAGTGACCCCATTACTGCTCAGAGTGAGTTCACAGAAACACAGAATGCTAGAGCTGGGAGGGGTCTTAGAACCCAGAAAGTTACAGTTGGGGTGGGGGAGGGGAAGGACAGGACCTTAGAACAGAGAATTCCAGTGGGGACAGGGAGGGCCCTTAGAGCTCCTCTAAGTGCCTTACTTAATGGACTTTATCCAGGCCACATAACAAGTTCACAGCAGGGGAAAGATTCAAATTCAGATCCTCTGACTTCAAAGCCAAAGCTCTTTCCACAATACTTCAGGGCCAGCCATTACCAGAAAATCTGAGCATCTCCAAAGTGTAATCAGGTGATAAAGGCAACCTCCTTCCTCTCAGCAGAGAGGTGGTGGACCACAGGGCCATAATGGGGCATACTTTGTTAGACATGGATGAATTGTTGGCTTAACTCTAATTCTTTGTAACAAAAAACACTGTTGTATACTTTTTGGGGGGAGGGGGCAGTTAGCAGGATAAAATCATTGGGCAAGCATCAATAAAAGATTCTTTAGAAAGCAAAGTCCTATCAGGCAACATCAGTGACTCCTGGAGGGTAGCTTTCCGACTTCCCCACCACCGAGGACTCCCAATGACCAGGTCGCTAGACAGTGGAGCCAAGTTCCCCCCTAGGCCTGTCCCCACCAAGTTGCCAGCCCACCTGCACCAGCCTCAGTGCCTCCAAAGTCCCCACCCGAGCTGCTGCCAAGGACACATTCTGTCTCTACGACGCCAAAAATAAGCCCGTCCACACAGGCCTTTTTATAAACACACCGCAATACTGCGCCATCCTGGAAGCTGGCTCTCAGCTTCCTCCATCCCCGCTTGGGCTGTTCTTCTGCTCCCTTCAGGACCCCACCCCCACTGGGGCCTAAAGCCTGCCCAGCTTCCCAGGGGCATCTGACCCAAACCAAGCAAAAATCAGGAAGCCCAACCCAGTGGTCCTGTAGAGGCAGCCTGGGGCATCTGATAGAGCAGTGGGCTTAGAGCCAGGAATACAAATAATAATGGCGGCCAACACTGAGACAGCACATGCTAAGTGCTTTACAAATATCTCATTTGGTCCTCACAACAACCCTGGGAGGGAGGTGCTATTACTAACCCTGCTTTGCAGTTGGGGAAATTGAGGCAGATAGAGGTAAAGCAGTTTGCCCAGGGTCAAACAGCTAGCAAGTATCTGAGGCTGGATTTGAACTCAGATCTTCCTGACTCCAGGCCCAGTGCTCTAACCACTGGCCTGGAAGATCTGGGTCTGAATCCTACTTCAGATACTTGCTAGCTCTGTGCTGGGTAGTCACTCTACCTACATGCCTCAGTTTCCTAATCTGTAAAATTAGGGGGAGAGTCAGACTCAACAACCTTTAAAGCCCTTTCTGGCCCTAAAAAAAAATCTATGCTCTGATCTCTAGTGAGGGAAGGAGCCCATCACTTTCTAAGGCAGCCTGTAATCCTTTGGGTCAGGTCTAATGAAGATGGAGGCCAAATCTGCCTCCCTGTGACTCCCAGCCCTGCCTTCCCCCCAGGGATCTTGTAGAACAAGGCTGGTCCCTCTTCCCCAAGACTGCCTTCAAATCCCTGAAGAGAGCATTTCTGCCCCTGCCATCCAGGACAAACATTCCCCAGCTCATTGGAGGACAGGATCCTGTCCAGGATCTGTCCAGATTCCCCAGCTCGTCAGAGGACAGGATCCTAGACAGATTCCCCAGCTCGTCAGAGGACAGGATCCTAGACAGATTCCCCAGCTCATCGGAGGACAGGATCCTGGACAGATTCCCCAGCTCATCAGAGGACAGGATCCTGGACAGATTCCCCAGTTCATCGGAGGACAGGATCCTGGACCGATTCCCCAGTTCATCGGAGGACAGGATCCTGGACAGATTCCCCAGCTCATTGGAGGACAGGATGCTGGACAGATTCCCCAGCTCGTCAGAGGACAGGATCCTGGACAGATTCCCCAGCTCATCAGAGGACAGGATCCTAGACAGATTCCCCAGCTTATTGGAGGAGAGGATCCTGGACAGATTCCACAGTTCATCAGAGAACAGGATCCTAGACAGATTCCTCAGCTCATTGGAGGACAGGATCCTGGACAGATTCCCCAACTCATCGGAGGCCAGGATTCTGGCTCTTGAGCTATGAGGGCTCTCTGAGGCCACTGACTACAATCCCCTCATTTGATAAAGAAAGGAACCAAGATTCTGAGTGAGGGGTCCAAGGTCTATCAGCCTTGTTCTGACTGGCCTTAGAGGACAGAATGAGGAGCCATGGGGGACAGCTGAAGAAAGGTGTCTATATTCCCCTAGTTATCAATATGGCACATTAGGGGTGTGGCAGGAGCTCCCCTTCATTCTGACCCCATACCTCACTCTTTAGCTTCCCATGTGAGAGCCCTGGGCTGGCACTGCTCTGGATCTGGGTCCTACCCCAGCCACAAGCATAGCATCTAAGAGGCTTGCTGGCAAAGGCAGACACCAGGGCACCCCCAAGGCTCTGGACACCTTGCCTACACCCCGACTCTCATCCTTCCCAGGGCTGCCAGCTTTCCACATTCCTAGGTTCTCCTCCTCCCGGCTTCTCTCCATGTCCTCACACTCCACCACCTTTCACAGCCCAGCGGGATGGATGCCCAGCTTGAAGTGGCCCAGCCCACAGCCAGTAAGGGATAGCTTATCTTGTGGTTATGCCCTGCTAACTCTCCAACCTGTTTATGGAGCTGGCACTTCAGGCTCTTAGAGTATTGTACGGGACTTGGTAGTGACACATTTCTCGCTGACTTCTTCTTTAGAAACACATTCCTTTGGGTCAAGATGCTTTGCCCCCAATGCCCACAAGGCCCTCCTTATCCTGGGGGAGAGGGGAGGGCGTCAGCAATCTAGAAAATGAGAACATACTCCATCACTAACACTCAAGCAGGAATTGCTAAGGGTTACTGGGGAGCAGAGATCTTCTAGAGAGCAGGGGGGGTGAGTGGTCCATTTTGGCAAAGAGGAAGAGGGGGAAAGAGTGGAGAGAAGAGAGAAAGGAGGAAGGAAGACTAGGAGATAGAAGAAGCAATGAGGGAGAAGGAGAAAGAGAAGAAAAGGAAGGGAGAAAGAGGAGAAGAGAATGAAGGGAGAGGAAAAGAGAAGAGAAAGAGAGAGACAGAAGAGATGAAAGGGAGAGAAGAAAAGGAAGAGGGAAAGAGAAGAGAAAGGAGGGAGAGGAGAAGGAGAGGAAGAATGGGAAGAAAAGGAAGAAGAGAATGAAGAGAAGAGAGAGGATAAAGAGAAGAGAAAGGAGAGGGAGATGAGTCCAGAAGAGGAAAAAGGGAAAGGAGAAAAGAAAGGAGAGGGTCATCAATATAGAGCTGGAAAGGAGCTCAGAGGCTGTCTAGTCTCACCCCACTCATTTTACAGGTGAGGAAACTGAGACCAGGGAGTCAAAGTGACTTGCCCAATATCACACAGGAAGGCAGGATTTAAACCCAGGTCCTCTGATTCCAGAGGCAATCTCCATTACATTGTACTATGCTGAGGGGGAAGAGGAGAGAGAGATAAGGAAGGGAGAGGAGTAGGGGAGGCAGAAGATGAGAGAGAAAAAGACAGAAACAGAGAGACAGAGACAGAGATAGACAGAGAAAGACAGAAGATCTGCAGAGTGGTATCTGGCCAAGGAAGGCAGACCTGAATGTGAAAACACAACAGGACAGGATGAAGGCTGCCCAGGAGCACAGGGGTTTGGGGAAGGACACACACAAGGGGAAGTGGGAAGGAAAAGAGTAAATTTCTTGGCAGATTTCAACCCCCACCCTTATTCTTCAAGAGGGCTCTCCCAAGCTGGACTCCAGCCACACCATGCACAATCTGCCCCTCCCTATCCCCTCCTGGGTGTGGGCTGGAGAAGTTAACAAGCATTTGCTTCCCTAATCTGGGGGATGGAGAGGTAGTTCTCAGAGTGGGGCTCACTGATGCTGCTGTCCCAAGAGCCCTGTACTGGTCAAGGCAATCAGGAGTGGGGGAGGGGCAGAGGGAGAGGAGGTACACATGACTGGTAAGAGCCAACACTTCATCTGGAACCCCAGTACAAATCCCAGCTCTGCCACTTACTACTGATGCAAGTTAGGCAAGCCTATTTCTCAATTGGGGCCTCAGTTTCCTCATTTGTAAAATTCAGGTATCAGAATGGATGACGTCTAAAGTCTCTTTCAGCTCCAAATCTAAGCTCCTGTGTCCTTCAGACTAATGGGGGAGGTTGAGTAGCACACTGGAAAGAGCTCAGATTGGGGAGTCAGAGGAGCTGGGTTCAAATCCTGCCTCACCTGGGTGACCGGGGGCAAGTTCCTTCATTCTCTAGCCCTCAGTATCTTCTGTGAAAGGGGAATTGGACCAGATACCTTGGAGGTCCTTTCTATCTCTAGACCTAAGAGCATACGATTAGTGTCAGAGAAGCCGTGGCCACAGAGTCCTAGGGACGGACCTCAGAGTCCAGCCTGCTTCTGAGTGAGAACCTCCTCCATGATGTCCCTGCTCAGTGGGCCACCAGCCACTACTTGAAGTTCAAATCCTGCCCCTTCCATTTACTACATGCCTGGCTTTAGGCAAGTCACTGGCCTCAGTGTCTTCATCTGCAAGATGGGGGCCTCCAAGGTCCTTTCCTGTTATAAACCTATGATTATATGATCTGGTGCAAGGAAGCACCCTGCTCCCACTTTGTGGGCTGCCCATTCCATTTTGGAAGGAAGTTTTCCTAGACGTCCAGCCTAGATCTGCCTATCTCTAACTCTCCCCACCCTCCCAGGTTCAGCCTACTTGCTCCTGGCCCTGCCCTGTAGGGCTAAACCCTCCTCTTCAAGGAAGCCCTACAGATACTTGAAGACACCTATGGTGCCCACCCTCCCTCTGCTCTTCTCCAGGCCAACACACCCACAGATTACACAACAAACAGTACCAGGCCACAGGCTGGGAATCCCAACAAGTGCTCACATGGCCACACGTGGAAGACCTTGGACTTGGCTGACCCTGGAGAGTCCTGGGCATCTAGATATAAGGAGGCTGGAGAGGAGGCTGCCAAGGTAGCCTCACCCCGAGTGTCCTGGGTTTGGGTCAAGAGACCTGGGTCCAAAGACTCACTTCGGCCACTTGCTACACTGCAGACCTCAGACCTCACCTTCCCCACCTGGGAAATGGATGGCTATGAGGATCCAAAATGCTCAGCCATCCTAAAACTGGATCCCAGGGGCTAGATCCCAGAATCAGGGACCTAAAGGAACATCTAGTCCATGGGTTCTTAGCCTAGAGTCCAAGGGCCCTTGAAGGCTCCAAGGCCTTGGATGGGGGAAAAAAAATCACAGCTTCATATTTACTGACCTCTAACTGAAATTCAGCATTTCTTTTGATTACGAATTCCTTTAAAAGCGCTTTTCTGAGGAGGGGTCCCCAGGCTTCACCTGACTGCCAAAAGGGTCCATGACACAAAAAAAGTTTAAGACTTACTGATCTAGTCCTAACCTTGAGAGGGGGAAACTAAGACCCTGGAGGTAAAGCAATTTGTGAACTATAAACCAACAGGTAAATGTGGGCAGGCTATGATGTGTATGCTGAGACACCAGGCACTCCAGACAGCAACCTTCCCCCGACCTCAGAGAGCCCTCCTCCCAGGCTTTTACACAGGGCAATCCCCTGATGCCTGGACTGCACTCGATCCTTCTCTCCAGCTGTTGGAACATTGGAATCTTCTTCCTTGGAGAGTCGGCTCAGGGCCCCCTCCGCTGGGAAGCCTTCTCAGATACTCCCAGGTGACAGTGATCTCTCCAGAGCACCCAGCCTGGCTCTCACCTTGACCCCCTCCTGGCATTAAATGGATTTGAATTCCAGTCACGAGTCTCCCGTCCTTCCCGAGGCCCCAGAACTTATCCTGGAGTTGGGCATCCAGGAGGCATTTAACAAATGTTTGTAGCATCGAGCTGAGTGCCTAGAATTTCAGCAATTTAGCTAGGGCTAAAATGGAAGGTATTGTGGACAAAGGGCTGGCCTTGAAGTCTGGAAGACCTGGGTTCAAATCCTGCCTCAGGCACCGACTAGCTGTATGATCTGGGGTGTTCCCGCATCATCATTTTCCTGATGAGTAAACTGAGGGGGGCTGGGACTCATCAGCCTCCAGGGTCCCTTGTCTCTCGTCCCTCGATCTGTGATCCTAGCACCCTGCCTCTGCTGCATGCTGGCTGACCAGAGCCAATCCATGCTTCTACGCAGGAGTGGAGCTGCTCCACTGTAGGGAGTGTCCATGCCTGGAGTTCCCAGAATTGATAAAGATCCCAGATCTACGTACGGCATCATGGAAGAAAAAGGGGAAAATAGAAATCTTTCCTCACAGGTAAGGCTGACCCCTCCCCAGGCCCCCTTAGGGATTCCCAACTGTTCCCCAAATTGGGGTCCACTCACCAGAGTAACCGCATTCCTACCTAAAGATGTCCATGATTGTCCTCAGTGCCAGAGGATTTGGGGGCCTGGCTTGACAACCACTCACCAATTCAAGTACCAATTGAACCAAATCCCAAATACAGAATGTCGGAGCTGGAAGGGGGCTAGCTCAGAGCCGGATCCAGTTGGGCAGGATGGTCCCTCTGAGGACAAACTCAGCCACTGGTCATTGGCCCTTTATGTGGAGACTGCAGTGCGGGGGAACTCACTACCTCCTGGGATGGGGTGCTCACTACCTTCCGGGATGGGGAGCTCACTATCTCCCTACAAAGCCAGCCCATTCCACTTTGGGATAGCTCTCTGTGGTAAAGATTTTGTCTTGACAGCCTCCTCATTCTGTACATGATTCTATGCCTCAAGAGTAGATGAAAGGCAACGTCAGCAGGAAGGCAGTAGCATTAGTGGGAGGGCAGGAGTTGGAGGAGGGGGGTGTCACTGAAGGAGAGAACCAGGAAGAGTCTGCTTCCTACAGAAGATGGGATTGGAACTGAGCCTACCTGCCTCTGCAGGTTGAGTTTTTCATTCCCAGAAGTCTTTAAAAACACAACATTTCAGTCAGAAGGCACCACTGAGTCCAACTCATGCCTGAGCATCTAGGCGGTGCAATGGATAGAGCCCCAGGTTTGGACTCCAGAAGATCTGAGTTCAAATCCAGCCTTAGATGCTTATTAGCTATGTCACCCTGGGCAAGTCACTTAACCCTGTTTGCCTCAGTTTGGCAAACCACTCTAGTATCTCTGCCAAGAAAACCCCAGGTGGGGTCATGGAGAGTTGGATATGACTGAAATGACTGAGCCAGAATTCACTTGACAGCATACAAGATAGTTGGTGTAGTAGGAGGGTTTATTAAGGACTGAACTAGATGGACTCTCCCAGCTCAGAGAGTCTAGGAAACAGGGCTCAGAAACCAGGAGGGGATTCCTGAGGGTGCTACAAGATCCAGCCAGGAGAACTCACTTTTAACCCTGTTAAGCATCTACTCAGTTGGGTGCCATGAGGAAGGGCTCATACTCTAGTTGGAAAGAGAAGGTTGAGACTCAGACAAATGCACCTCTAAACCATAGTAAGGTCCTTAAGGAAAAGGGGTCTCTTTGAGTCTTTGTCTGCCCTTTACCTGCTACCTAATGGGCACCTAATAAGTGCTTTCTGATTGACTGATCGAAGAGCTAAGTACAAACACCAGGGGTGGGGGCACCCTCAACACAAGAGCCCAATTCCAGTCCTGAGCTCAGGGGAGGAAGCCTTCAAGGAGGAGGCGGTAACCCATCCATTAAAGGACCATAGGTTAAGGTTCTCTATTCCAACCCCCTCCTTTGGTAGGAGGAGACTGGGGCCTGGGGCAGGGTAAGCTATCTGGCCATCACCAAACACACAGCAAGCAACCGAGACAGGATTCGAACCCAGGTTCTCTGACTGTGCATCTACTTATGGCATGGCTGGCAGTAGAATGTAGTGAGAAATGTATTAAATGTAGAATGAAGTGACATGGGTCCAAATCCTGGCTTAGCTTTGCTTTTTATACCTTAAGCAAATCACTGCCCCAACCCTGCGCCTCCTCCCTCCTGAGGCAGACGGGCCCATGCCCTGGCAGGATCCCTCCCCAACATCAGCTGCTGAGAGAACAAGCAGATAACAACGGTAGTGCTGGGAGACTGGAGATGGAGCCCTAGACTGGAAGTGTCCTGGACCTAGGTTCGAATCCAGACACTGCCCAGTGCTATGTGACCTTGGCCACCTCAGTCTCCTTATCTGTAAAATGGGGATAATCATGGCACCTGCTTCCCAGGGTGGCTAAGTACTGCAGAGATGCCAGTACTATGATGATGTCTGTTATGTACTATTATGTATTATATGTATGTGCTTCTCCAGATAGGATCCCTCAAAAACCAAGCAGCAACCTTTCCACAGTCACCTTAAATGTCTGTCAAGTGCCAGGGATTAAAGTGTAAGTTCTTGGAGAGCAGGGCTTTCCTTCCTTCCTTCCTTCCTTCCTTCCTTCCTTCCTTCCTTCCTTCCTTCCTTCCTTCCTTCCTTCCTTCCTTCCTTCCTTCCTCCCTCCCTTCTTTCTTTCTTCCTTTCTTCCTTCCTTCCTTTCCTCCCTCTTCCTTCCCTCCTTCCTTCCTTGTTTCTTTCCTCCCTCTTCTTTCCTTCCTACATCCCTCCCTCCTTTCTTTCTTCCTTCCTTCCTTTCTTTTTCTTCCTTCCTTCCTTCCTTCCTTCCTTCCTTCCTTCCTTCCTCCCTTCCTTCCTTCTTTCCTCCCTCCCTTCTTTCTTTCTTCCTTTCTTCCTTCCTTCCTTTCCTCCCTCTTCCTTCCTTCCTTCCTTCCTTCCTTCCTTCCTTCCTTCCTTCCTTCCTTCCTTTCTTTCTTTCTTTCTTTCTTTCTTTCTTTCTTTCTTTCTTTCTTTCTTTCTTTCTTTCTTTCTTTCTTTCTTTCTTTCTTTCTTTCCTTCTCCAGTGCCTAGCACAGAGCCTGGCACACAGTAGGCCCTTAAACATTTGCTGGCTGATTCCAAAGGTCTCATCAAACTTTTTACACACCTTCACAGCCTCCTCTAACACAGATGCTGGTGCAGAACCTATCATTATTTTTATAGCGGTGTTCTTACAAATGCTTTGTCACTGATTCAAAGCTGGAAGGAGCATGAGGGATTGTCTAATCCAACCCCTGAAGCAGCTAGATGGCTCAGTGGAGAGAGGGCTGGACCTCAAGTCAGGAAGACCTGAGTTCAAATCCAGACTCAGATGCTTACTAGCTGTGTAACCCTGGGCAAGTCACAACCTCTGTTTGCCTTAAGCCACTGGAAAAAGAAATGGCAAACCACTCCAAGAAAACTCCATGGATAGTATTTCATGGGGTCACAAAAAGTTGGACATGACTGAACAATAATCCAATCCCCTCCCTTTACCAATGGGGAGGAAGTGACTTATCAGAGGTCACACAAGTTAACAAGGCAAGGATTTGAATCCAGGCTCTCTCTGCTTCCTTTCTCTTGCCACTACACTCATGCTGAATCCACAGGCGCTCAGGGCTGGGGCAGACGCCTGATACTAATTCAAGGATTATTGATCAGGAGGTAAGGCCAAGGCTGCCCGCTGGGGCTCCCAGCCCTGTCCAACTTGACATTGGTGGCTAAAAACAAAATGGGTCTAAGGGCCAAGGTGAGCCCTAGCTTTGACACCTTGGAGACATGGCCAAGGTGATGCCCTGGGGCCCAGGGAGGGCCCCCCCAGAAGCAAACACAGACACCCAGAAACACGCACACAGAGACACAGATGCACACAGATGCAGATGTACACACACACACAGACATACACACAGACACAGAGATGCACCCACACAGACACACAGAGACACAGACACAGAAACAAACACACACACACGTACCCACGCAGAGATACACACACGCAGACGCACACAGACACATAGATGCACACACACACACAGACATACAGAGACACAGACACAGAAACAAACACACACAGATGCACACATACAGATTCACACACACAGAGACATAGACTCACATAGATGCACACACACAGATGTACACACACAGAGGCGCACACATTCACAGATGCACACACAGACATAGATGCACATGCATTCACACACAGACACACATAAATGCACACACACACAGATGTACACACGAAGACACACACAAATGCACACAGAGACACACACACAAATACACGCACACAGACACAAACACACACACAACTTGGAAGTCAGCTGGACCCTCTGGGAACCCCAGCCTGCTCGCCTTGGCCTGAGGGGCCCTGAATTCAGGGGCTCCACGGCTTGAAGTTCATAGAACTTAGGGACCTCAGAAGCCTCCAGTCCAAACTCTCATTTTCCAGATGGAGAAACTGAGGCCCCAAGAAGGGAAGGGCTTTGCCCAGAATGGACATGAGCTTTTGCTTGGCCTTTTTCCCCTCCCCACCAGCTTCCTTGTGACCAATATTTTCCCCCATTTAGACCAGAAGCCCTTTGAAAGCAAGAGCTGACTTGGGATCTGAATTTAGAAATTCAGAGCCAGAAAAAGCCTTGGCAGTCAACTTGCTCAATATCCTTAATTCTACAGATGAGTAAACTGAGGCAGAGTGGGCAAGAGGCTTATCCATAATCCTATTAGCAGTCAGCTGAGCTGGGATTCAAGCCACATTCCAAGTCTAGGGTGGCATCACCCTTCAAAGCACGGGAAGCCCTACCTAATGCCACTGCCTCCAGGAAGCCACCCCCCACTCCACCCTTCAAACAATAACAATGGTACCCCTAAGTGCACTTCACATAGTGCCTGTCACAGAGTAGGCATTAAATGAAAGCTTGTTTCTTCCCTTCCTGGGACCATACAGAGTTGTTTGTTTCTATTTCTACCTTGCAGGCATGAATTGAATGATTGCATATTAGAGTTATCCAAGGAGGGCACCAGGGAGTGGCCTAAGAGGGTGAAAGACCTAGGGTTCAGAAGTTTTGGGCTCTACCAATCGATTAATCAATCAACAAGCACGTATTAAGTTAAGCACCTACTATGTGCCTCCCCAGGTCTAAAAGCTGAAGAGCTGGGAATACAAAGAAGGAAACGAAAAACTCCTTGCCCTCTGGGAGCTGACCTTCTAATGGGGAAGAAAACATGTCTAAAGACTGTGCCTGCCCTCAGCAGTGACCTCCCATTTACACTGCATGCGTCTTGTACAGGCACGGATGTTTGCAAGCTGTCTCCCCCATGGGGGTTGGGGCTGAGACCCTGGTTTTTGGCCTTTCTTGGCATGCCTACCCAGTGCCTGGAATCAGCCCAGCCCATTTGGGAGCAGCTTTAACTAGAAGAAAATCCAGCCTCTGATATTTGGCTAGATGGCCCTGGCCCGGTTATTTCACCTTTTCAGGCCCCAGGGAGGGAATCCCTTCAGACTCATCATAGATGGGTTGGGATTTCCACACGGCCAAACTCACAGACCTAGAGGTATTGACCTGGCCAGGTGTATACTCTCCTAGACTCCTGGAAGGCTGTGGCTACATCTCACAAGAACCTTATAGCCCTCCCGGTGGTAAGCACCGGGACACCCAGCTCTACCATGGGTAAATACTGATCAGAGCCCTAAGGAACTGAGACATATGGCTTCTGCTCCAACTAAGGCACTGAGAGTGGGAATAATCTGAAAAGCCGGAATCCTCCCAGACTCGAAGAAAGCACCTTAAGGACTGTGGCTCAGAACAGTGGACAGAACCCAGGACTGGGGGAGTTAAGAGGATCCGAGTTCAAATCCAGCCTCAGTCACTTACTAGCTATGTGACTCTGGGCAAGAAACAATCTCTGTCTCAGTCTTCTCCACTCCTGCCTGCTAGGTTTGGGGGGAGATTACATAATATACACAAAGTACTTTGCAAATACGTAAATGCCCATTATTACTACTCACTAACTGTGAGACCTTGTGAAAGGTCTGCCCTTAGCACAATGATCATTCATCAGCTGGCAGCTTTCCCTATTTCAGGGTGCCATTGGGGTGCCACGTAAAGATCCAAGGGCCCTTGGCTTGGAGAGGTGGCCAGAGTCCCCAGCCCCATGGCTCCCAGGCTAGCCTCAAGCAATATGGCCCTAGGCCAGATACTGCAGCCTGTGGCCTGGGGGGCCTAGCTTGTGGCCAAGCCCACCCATAGCCTTGGTTGGCTAGGAATGGAAATGAGGCCCATGGGGAGACCTGGGAAACCCCTCATCCAGGGAGCTGGGAGGAACAAGGAAAGGTCATCAGATGGAGTGAGAAAGGCCTGCGTTCAAATCTCAACTCTGATACAGAGGGCCAAAGTATTGTACATTTGGAAGCCAACCACGGGGCGGTTCAGTTCCATACTGTCATTTTACACAGGGAGAAACTGTCACTCAGAGAAATTAAGGCTTGCCTGAGGTCACATGAGGAGTAAGGGTCAAAGATGGGATTTGAACTCAGAACCAGTTTGCTTTCCCCTATACCCCTCCGGGGCTCAGTTTCCTAACCAGTCAAATGTGGATAAGAATACTAGATTCTGTTCTGCACAGAGCTGTCCTGAGGTTCAGAGATGACGTGGCTAGGAGCCCTGATGTGTCTGAGGAGCGACAAAATCAACATCAGTTGCCCACCGTCCAAATCACCTGTAAAGAGCCCACCCTCAAAATGGATTCCTTCTCCCCATATGACCCTGACTAAAGATTCACACCTCCGGCTGAAACTCTGCCCTCTCCTTACTGCTTCATCCTACAGATGGGGAAGCTGAGGCTCAAAGGCCTTGCCCAAGGTGCCACTGTCCTTGTGTGGGGCAGCAGAGGAACCAGGTCTCCTGATTCCTAGCCTGGTACCCTTTCCAGCAAAGAAACTTAATGTCCTTCATATCTTTCTATAATAGGGTTTAAAATTTCCCATTCTAATGAGGCTTAATGGCCCTCACATCTGCAATAGGGTTTAAAGTCTCCCATGTGCAAAGGAGCTTGGCGCCCCCTCACATCTGTAACAGGCTTCAATCTGTCATCTGCCAAAGGGCTTAATAGCCCTCACATCTGTATAGAGTTTTAGACTTCACTGAATGCTTTTAAAGGGACCTCAGAGGCCACCTCTAGAAAGCCCTTCGATTTGCAGGAAAGGAAATGTAAGCTGCTCAAGGTTACACACCTAGTAAGTCCTGGAGGTGAGCCCTTATGCCAGGCCCTGGGGTACCTGAGTCAGCGCCCATCCTCTGTGCCTTGCAGAAACCCAGCAGCCAGCGGTGATTAACCACAGGCTGGCACCTCTGCTAGCCACTGGACCCCAAAGACATGTTGTGATCCCCAGTTTAAAGGGGAGGCTCAGAGGGAGGAATGGAACAGTAACTATGATTAGACTCCAGGTCTTCTGGTTCCCAAGGCAGTTAGTACTGAAGATGTAAGTCCAAATCCATCCTCACACAAACACTAGCTGGGCAAATCAATTAAGCTCTCTCTGCCTCAGTTTCCTCAACTGTAAAGTGAGGACCACAATAGCACCTACCTCCCATGGTTGTTATGAGGATCAGATGAGACAGTCTCTAGAAGGTGCCATATAAAATGTTAGCCATCCTCACCACCACCACCACCATCATCATTCACAAAGATTTTTCTTTCTGAAATCCATCTAGATGGCCTTCAGGTAGCGGCCGGGTGTCTGCCTACCGGCCTGTTCAAGTACAGGCTGGGTCAGACGCTTCTGAGGCCCCTTCTAGCTCTGAGATTCTGGGATTTCGTCATGATTGGGAAGATACAAATTCATTCTTGAATTCGTAGTAATTTTCATGGTTGTGGATTTTTTCAGTCAGTAGGTATTAAGTAAAACTCTGCTCAGAGGGAAGGCCGAGAAATGTTTATATTTTAAAAGGCGTCCTCCGACTCAAAAGTTGGGAACCAATGGCCTACACCATTACTAGAAACAGGGCTTTCTCAGAGGAGGACAACCCCTCCCTCAGCTGGTGCCTGCCTTTCCTGTCCTGGGTGACTCTTGCCCCCCTCTTCCCAGAAATCCCCCCATTGCCCAACTCGATCTGTTGACATTAGGCTGCTGATGAGGGTGGCTGGGCATCTGTTCTCCTTAACGCTGGTTCCACGGCAAGCCCCCCCAGCCTCCTTCTCCAGGCCTACATCCCTTGGCTGATGAGCCTTTGAAACACTGCTCTTGCATAATTCTTGGATAGCAACAGTCTATAGCCTGCTCACACCCACCAGGCGCCTCTCCCTCGTCCTTTGGGTGACCCTCAACTTTCACTCTTTGGAAACTGGAGTATCCCATGGCAGCATCTCTAAATTAATATTGATGTTTTAAAAGTTCCCTGCTCTGGGTGATAACAAATAAAGAATAAGAGATCTGGAGATCGTTGGAGCCCATCCCCTTCATTTTACAGATAAGGAAACAGAGGTGTGGGGGGGAACTCGCCCGAAGTCACTTGAGGAGCATGGAGAACAGCAGTGATTCCGAGGTGCCCATTTTTCTAGTACCTAAAGGTTGGGAAGCTCTCTCCCCACAGCAGCCTGAGGTAGGAAGTGGGAGGACTACTTAGTGCCATTTTCCAGAAAGGAAAAGTAAGGCTGGGAGGGAGACGGAAATGACTTGCCCAGGGAGCACAGAATGAGTTGGTGGTAGAATCAGACTGTGAACCCAGGTCTCCTGACACCAAGTCTTTCAGTCAGCTCCCTCACTCCCCCAAAGCAGGTGTCTGGATGCTGCTGGAGCTCGTTCTGATGGGTAGCGCCAGGTGACAGGGTGGCACTGGCCCACCTCTGGGGAAGAATGTTTGAGAACCTGGATGCTAAGGCAGAAGGGACCCAAGAGACCCCCTCGTTCAAGCCCTTGTTCATTTTACAGGTGAGGAAACTGAGGCCCACACTTGCCCATGGTCAGAGCTGGGATTTGAACCCAGCTGTGTTCAGACAGAGGCCAGATACCACCGTGTCTCATAGGTAAGTCTGAAGTGACCAAGCTATTGGAAGGTGGACATTCCTTCTCTAGAATGACAGGTTCTCTGTGTTCCCCTTCCTTCTCTTTCGCCTTCCCCTACTCCAGGCCCAAACTGGCCAAACCCAGGACTCAACTAGGCCTCCCTCTGAGTGGAAGATCATGCTTTGACTGAGACTCAGTCAGGGAAGAGCATAGAGGGCCAGAGGCAGGAGGGGCCTTGGAACACACAATGTGGAAAGAATCTTAGAGCAGAGGATGTCAGAGCTAGGAAGGCCAGAGGGATACCTAGGTGCCCTCTCATTTTAGGTCAAATGAGGTTCCTGGGAAGAAAAAGGACTCACTCAAGGTCACAGAGCCAGGAATGGAACCCCAACTCCAAATCTGGGGCTCCCATGCCCCATCCCCCAACCCTGCCTCCCAAGCCTCAGCAGACTCTGAGTTATGACTGACAAGCCCGTTTGGGGCGGCAGGAACCAATGGCAGAGAGAAAGTATTGCCCAGGAAATCTGAACGCTGCAATTTGTTTTAATCAAAACACTGCCTATGGAACACAAACAGAGGCTGGCTGGTGGGGGGCTGGTGAGGCAAGCCAGGCAGGAGGAGCTCCAGGAGCCCAGACCCTTCAGGACCTGGGGGCTGCCCTCTGCAGGCCCCCGGGCCCAGCCTGAGCCGGAGCCTCCCAAAGCCCTTCTTTCCCATAGCTGAGCCGGCAGCGGCCGAACCCCTCACGGGCACAACCCCCCTCTCCCAGACCTAGGCCAGCAGAGACCGGGAGCCAGACCCACAAGCCGCAGCCTCCCGCAGACACACACAGCCCCCTCCCAGCAGCCGCCATCGGCCGAGTCCATCCACTGGGCACCGGGCTGGCAGGGCTGGGGCTGGCAGGAACGAGCAGCAGCTCACCCCCAGGACTCCCTCCCAGTGCCGGGCACTGCTCCCGGGGATGGGGGGTAGGACGCCGGGGGAGGGGGAAACCCGGGGCGAGTCAGGGTTAGCGGGGATGGGTGGGCTGGACTAGTCAAGGGGAATGAGGGGTGGGGAGGCGAGCGGGGTGGTCAGCCCAAGGAAGGCGGGAAGGGCACCCAGAGCCCGAAGGTGTATATGGGGTGGGGTGGGCTGGGGGGAACGTACACTGGAGGGGAGCGTGTGCACACTGAAAAGGCAGGCTGAACGGGGTGGGGGGGCCGGGCAAGGCAGAGGATGGAGGGTTCTCAGCCTGTGGCCCCGTCCGGCTCTCTGTCCTCGGGAAGCCGCGCGCCCAGGGCCATCTGGGGCACTCCCCAGGGCCCCGCTCTCCCGGCCCAGCCGGGCTACATCCCGCGGTCCTCCCGGTATCTCTTTCCCTCCTTTCTTTGGGAGGGAGCAGAGCACAGCCCCGTCCCTGTCCGCAGCCCATAGCGGAAAGCCGGGCCGGGCCAGGGATGGGGAAAGCCCCGAGAAGGGGCCGACTGGTGGAGTTGGGGGGGAGGCGCCCGCTGCCAGGGCGGGCGGGAAGGAGACCCCGGCCTCTGGCCTCCAGCTCCCCGCTTGGAGTTCCCCATCTCCGGCCCCCTAGTCGGAGTCCCCCGGCCTCCATCTCCCGGATCCCTGGGCCCCGTGGTCGGGGTCTCCCCTCGCCTCCGGCCCCCGATTGAGGCCCCCCACTCCAGCTCCCAGCTCCCCAGCACCCTGGTCGAGGTCTCCCCCAGCCTCCGGCCTCCTGGTTTGAGTCCCCCACAGCCTCGCCCCCTGGTGGGGGTCCCCCTCAGCCTCTGGTCTCCTAATTCTGGGTCCCCCCCCCCGCCTTCGGCCCCTTGATTGCGGCCCCCCACTCCAGCTGCCAGCTCCCCAGCCCCCTGGTCGGGTCCCCCTCAGCCTCCAGTTCTCTGGTTTGGGTGCCCCCCACCTCCGGAGCCCTAGTTGGGGTTCCCCCCCACCTCCAGCCCCCTGGTCGGGGTCCCCCTCAGCCTCCGGCCCCCTGGTCGGGGTCCCCCTCAGCCTCTGGCCTCCTAGTCTGGGTCCCCCCCAGCCTCCGGCCCCCTGGTCGGGGTCCCCCTCAGCCTCCGGCCTCCTGGTCGGGGTCCCCCTCAGCCTCTGGCCTCCTAGTCTGGGTTCCCCCCGCCTCCGGCCCCCTGCTCCGGGTTCCCCCAGCCTCCGGCCCCCCGGGCGCACTCACGTGAAGACGAAGAAGAGCGTGGAGGCGCCCACCAGGAGGGCGGCGGCCGTGGAGACCGGGATGTACTTGGTGGGCTTAAACCTCTTTCCGGTGCCGAGGCCGGGCATCCTGTGGCTTCCACATCCCTCCGGGCCCCGGCGGGCGCGGGCGGCGGCAGGGGCGGCCACGCAGGGCTGGGCGCCGAGGGCCGGGGGCCGCGGCCCCGCTCCGGCCGCCCGCTCGGCCTGAGACGCGGCCTCGGACCCCGAGCCGGAGCCGGTGGGGTTGGCAGCGGCCCCGGCGGCGGCGGCGGCGGCGGCGGTGGCGACTGGACGTGGGCCGGCCAGGGCAGAGCAGGAGCAGCCGGGACGGGACGGAACGGGACCGGACGGGATGGAGGAGATCGGAGTGGCCGCGGAACCTGCTCAGGGGAGCGGGAGCAGGAGCGGGAGGGGAGGCTGGGGGGAGGCGGGAGGGGTGGGGGGCGGGAGCAGGGAGGGACCGGGACCAGCTGACCTGCGGCGGCGGCGGCGGCGGCGCAGGAAATCCCACCCACGGGGGGGTGGGGGGTGGGCCGGCCCAGGCTGATGTCAGCGCCCCTTAAGGTAGCACGGAGGCCCCAGCGCCGGGCGGCGGCAGCGGTGGCGGGGCTGCCTGTCAGCTCCCTCCACATGCGCCCTGGCGCCGGGCACTGGGCACCCTAGCATCTACTCCCAGGCTGGAACACTCAAAAGGCAAGAATGACAGATGCAGTCGGTGGGGTCCTGGGTTCCAATTCTACCTCTGACACCTAGCTGGGAGACCGTCTTTGAGCTCCGGTTTCATCCTCTGTAAAAGCCGGGGGTCGCCTCCCCGGATTGTGGGAGGCCCCAAAGAGAACGTGTCTATAAAAGCCCCTTGTCGACCTTAAAACCTAGGGCACGGTCAGCTGCCCCCATTACTGCAGGGCACAAACCCTTCTGTGGCTTCACCCCCAACCCCCAACCCCACATAGTCTAGACCTAGGCCCTCAATGTGGAGCTTCAGAGCCAAGGGCCTTGGATTCAGATCCTGCCTTCTAGTTACTGTCGGGCCTCTGACAAAATACCTTCACTTCCCTGAGCCTCAGTTTCCATTTCTGTAAAATGAAGGAGTTGGACTAGATGCCCTCTGGGGTTCCTCCCAGCTCTAAGTCTATGATCCAGTGAGCAGGGTCCTCAGTCTGGGTGAGAGTGGATCTGGAGACTGAAGAACCCGAGTTTGAATTTTCCATCTCTGTCATCGATTCTTTGTGGGACTTTGGCCATGTTCTTTCCTTCCCTAGACATCCATTTCCTCCTCTCTAAAATAAGATCTCTAAGAGCCCTCCTCCTTGTAAATCTATGATGCTGTAACTCTGTATGCGTGTGTGTCCTAGGCACAGTCATGGTCACTGTATGATCTCGAACATGCAGGCACAAATCCCTTCCAGCTTGGACATTGTGGGATGTGGAGAGAGTGGCAAGGTCCTCCCTGGGGAGCTGAAGCTGACACACTGCCTGCCTTGTTAAGTTTAACTCCTTGGTAACAAGGTTAGCACAGGTAAAGGGCTTTGTTCTGGAATCCAGGTGAGAGCTCACCTTACCCAGGGTGCCTCTGGGCTCTTGAACCCCATAATTGAGAAGGATCGATTAATCACTCCCCAGTCAGACACTCTCATGCCCTTTAAACTGGACCTTTAAAGGGAGGCAAAATGAGAAGAGACTGAAATAATGCAGAATGGAGAGACTGCAGGAAGACGGACATACTAACTGCCCGTAGAGCTATGAATTGGTTCAGCCTTTCTGGAAAACAACTTGGCATCATGGGAGCAAAGTTATTAAACTGCTACATCCTTTGACCCAATGATACCACTTCTGGGCATGCACCCCCAGGAGGTCAAAGACACAAAGCAGGGCCCCATATTTACAAATACACAAACTCCCTCATCTCACTCTCTGGAGTGGTGTTGGGTCTCCAGAGGATGGCTGACTCCTATACCCCTCGGGGTTCCATCATCTGGTAACTCTGGGGGGCTGGGGTTTCTGATATTGTCGCTCATGATCCCTCAACCGATGTGCTCCCTAATATGGATTAACCAGTAGACAGAATTTAGCTTTTACAGAAAGGTATAGCAAAGCCTGAAGTTATCAAAACAGCCTCCCCTCCAAACCAGATGTAGCCTCTCCTCCTAATACACCCAGTCCTTAGGGAGAGGGTCCCCAACTTGGAGCAAAGAGATAGTGAGAAACATGCACAGTAACATATGGGACCAAGGAGGAACCCTTTTCTTCTTAAACAAAGTCTCCACCCAATTTACTCTAGGGTGAGGTGTCAGTGATGGGCATTTGAAGACACAGGCTCATCTGACAGATCAATCCAAAGCTGGCCTGAGTCAAGCAGGTGCACCAGCTCCTAGCCTCCCTTTACTACTCCTTGCTCCTGTGGTCTCTGTTACTGATTTGGTTGCTGATAAGGCCTTGTACAGCTCTTCTGATCTTTCAAAGCCCATGAGGCAGTAAACTGGTCAGTTCCTTCTCTGGATACTCATTCACTGACCTGGCTGGTGTTCTGTGCTCCAAAAAGCTTGGCTCTTGGATGTAGAGTCACTTTTTAGAGAAGAAAAGTCTGTTATACACAAAGCTCTGAGGGAAAATATTTCATCTTTTTCATTTGTAAACTTCTTTATACCCCTTCTCTTGTGTAATTCCTCATTTGTAGTAGGTTGCAGCCTGCTTGCACCCACCACGTAATTCTCAGCTGCCCTTGGGGGCATCCTCAACTTCATCCATCTAAGGTCCAGGAGAAATAAACCTGAAAGAGACAAAAGAGACAGAGATGGCATTCACGTACTCGTGGTGGTCAGGTTATTAGAGCCCTTCACCAACCCAGCAGCTTACTTCAAATCTGCCAAGAAAGAAAGACAGGAAACACCTTTTGTAGGCATGCTCACTTCTGGATCAGCTTCTCTTTGGTCATCAGTCCTCCTGGTTCATCAACCAGCCAGAAGACTTTTCATTGTCATGTAGTACTAACTCTGAGTCCTCATGGTCCAAACCCACTTGGAGCTGTTCCATGTGTTTTATTGGTATCACACAGAATATTGTGTGTTGTCTCTATAATCCACCAGGAAGGGCAAATTTGCATGTGCTCCATGGACTGGGATCTCATTGGCCAGTCTTCTCATTATACCACAATATTCATAGCAGGACTTTTGTGGAACTAAAGAATTGGCAACAAAGATTGGGAGGGTGGGGGGTACCCGACAGTTGGATAATGTCTCAACATGTCGTGGCACATGTATTTATATATGCCATGGATTGAATGTAATTGATTATTATTGTACCAGAAGAATGAGGAATATGAGGAATTTAAAAAACTGGAGAAGAGGTGTATGAACTGATAAACAATGAACTAGGTGCTATGTGTTGTGGGTGGCCACATATACATAATAAAGGCGGGAATTTGAAACAAAAAATCAAGACATAGGTCGATGCCTTAAAGATTCCCCATTTTGGGTTGTTTGTTCGTTTTGACTCATTCCACCCCCATCCATATTTATAAGATTCCAAAAAGAACCCTGAGATTGAGAAAACCTAGGAGACTCAGACCCAGAGAACCCTTAGGAGTTTGTTGAAAAGGAAGCACCTCCTATGTTTCTGGAAGGCTGCAGTTAGGTAATTGGACATTACAAAGATTTTCTAATTCTAAGTCAGATACAGTCTTACAACAGAGACCTTGCCTTGGATATGCAGAAAGTTGAACTTAAAAAATAAATGTAATGACTTCAGGTCTTGGTGACGTTCAGTGTTCCCAAAAAGTTTGACTGCTGGGACCAAAGGGGAAACTCCTATCGTACTCAAAGCTATAGGTAAAGCTGGTCATTTTCTTTTTCATTCACGCATTTCTTTGACAACATCCTTTATACCCTTTCTCCTGTAAAGTGTTGTGGTCTCTTTGTGTTCACCACATGCCTCTCTATTGCCTTCTGGCTGATAACCTCAGACCTTTGGAAACCAGAATGTTCCATGACTCAAATACATAGATTCAACACAGGAAAAAGACTGGCAGTATCAACACATGTCCTCGTGTAAGGGAGAAACTTGGAGTCACGAAAAGAACCATCAGGTATGGCAGCCTGAGGTACAAAGCTGTGGAGTGTCTCTGCATCCAGCTCCTGACTGTAGTCTTCAGCTCAGGTGATATCTCTTCCCCTTAAAGGAACAGAGGACTCCGCCACGTCCCTTTCAGTTTAGAGCCTAAAGGCTTAGGTTCCAGCTCTGTTAGAGAGGCAGGACCCCCACACTCTCGCTTGATAGACAAGGGGAAAAGTTACCTTTTCTCTCTCCCATAAGAGTTTTCCCCAAATGGACAGCCCATGTGCTCCATGAAGAACCCCCAAACATTGGGTAGACCCCCAGCAGTGAATGCAGAAGGTCCCACAGGACCAGCAGGCCTGGGTGGGCTGCAATTTGTATCACTGGAGGGAATGATCACTGTTTGAGAAGTGCTGCCTCTGATGCTTACTACCCGCATGGCCTTGGGAAAGTTGCTTAATTTCCTTGGACCTCATTTTCTCATCTATAAAAGGAAGGGATTGGACAAGATGGCCTCAGGCATCCCATCTCATTTGAGATCTATGATTCTGTGTACAACGATGTTTCAACAGTTTCCTGTAATAAACTGGGAGCTTCTTGAGGGCAGGGGCTGTTTCCTTTCCTATCTTTGTATCTCCAGAGTCTAGCACTGTGCCTGGCAATGCAGGAGTATTGGCACATGATAAATGTTGGTTTGATTCAGGTTGTGAAGCGGCTGGTGGAAAGAGTCCCCACACCCAGCAAACCAAGGACCCTTGGAAGCGTTCTTTATCGGAATCACTGATAACAAATGAACTGCAGTGACCTGGAGCCATAAAACAGATGAGGGGGAAGGGAAGGGGATGCCTGACCTTTGCCCCCCAAAGATGTCGGTCCATAGGCCTGTCTACACTCTGCCTGGCTACTAATTAGGACACACAAAAGGAAGTGTGGGGAAGTGGATTCAGCCACTTGCTAGCTGTGCGTATAGTTGACCAGCTGGCTCCTTGGCAGGTCTGTGGCTTTCTCCCAACCCGCTCAGTTTTCTTAGGTTCAGCACATCCTGTGGCTCAGAACCAACCAACTCTCCCCATACTGAGACCTAACCATACCTTGGGAGTCCCAGAATCACAGAATTTCTGAGAGGGATGAGACTTCAGAGGCAGGAGAGCCCAGCCCAGGTCTGAGAAGTCATCAACAAGCATGTATTCGGTGACTAGGTGACTAGAGTTATGCCAAACTGGGGATGCAAAGAAAGACAAAAGCCAGCCCCAGCTCTCAAAAAGCTCAGGGCCTAATGGGGGAGACAACATGTCCAGACGAACAAGCTAAATACAGAATACGATGGAGATGGTTAAGAGAGGGAAGCTGTGAGCATTGGGGCTTCTCGTAGAAGGTGGTGGGCTTTTATCTGGGGCTTCATGGAAGCTCAGGAGGCAGAGATGAGGAAGGAAAGCATTCCAGGACCAGAGTCAAAAGATGCAGAACCTTGTGCAAGGGACAGCCCCCTGTTCAACGAGTGGTCATTCTCCCTGCCTCTGAAGGTCTGACAGGGAGGAAGCCACGTCTTTGGAGGCAGCTCATCCCGCTTTGGGGCGGCTCTCATTAAGGGAAAGTGTTTTAGGACATCCAGCCTAAATCAGTCTCTTCACCACTTCCCACCGTGGCTCTTGGGCCCTCTGGGGCCTCTCTCCCATATCACTGCCCCTCAGGTAGTAAGGGCAGCTAGATGGTGCAGTGGATAGAGCCCCAGGCCCGCAATCAGGAAGACTCATCTTTCTGAGTTCAAATCCAGGCTCAGACATTTCCTCATCACTTCACCTTGTTTGCCTCAGTTTCTTCATCTGTAAATTGAGCTGGAGAAGGAAATGGCAAACCACTCCAGGATCTCTGCCAGGATGACCCCAAATGGGGTCATGGAGAGTCGGGCTGGAAGACTGAGCAACAAAAACCGCCTGAATCTTTTCTTCTTGGACATTTTCTCTTTCTAGGTCTTGATTGTCTCCCCTGTAAATTGGGGATGATAAAAACTATGGTCCATACTTCACACGGGGAGGTACCACTACCCTGGAGACAGGACTTGGAACCAGAAAGCTCTCTGTTCAAATCCTTCTCCTCCTGCCCCGCCCCCTATATGAGCCGTGTGATGATGAGTGTGTCGCTCCTCTGAACCTGTTTCCTCATGTGTCACTATGATCATTATACCTCCTGTGACCGAAATGAAAGTGGCTATGAGCAGGTCTGCAAGTGTCAAGCCCCTAAACCTCCCTGGGCCTCAAGAAATGATTTATCCAGGGTCACACAGCTAGTAAGCAAGTATCTGAGGCAAGACTTGATCCTATGAATGTCAACTCTCAGGTGGATGAATAAGAACAAAGCAACTCCAGCACCCATTCGTGCCTCGCTGAGGAGCAGTGATTAAGTGCCAATGTTGGAGAGGCTATGGTGGATCTCAGCCATCCCTTGGTGTTGGGCCTGTACGAGGACAGACAGACAGACAGACGGAACTGTGAAAAAGGCAGCTGGTCAATCAGACCGTAGCGGAGAAAGACAGAGAGAGATCTGGAGCAGAGGCAGGTGAGGACCTTGGCCAACCCATCTCGGGCATCTGGTCATCTACCTTTCCTACCTTCTTCCTTTCTCTTGGAATGATAATCCAATTACCGCTTTCAATGCTAGTGGAAAGATGGGACGATTGACTGGCATGGCTTCACTTACAATCTCCAGGGCACAAACTCTCTTCCCTGGCCGTTGCTTCTTACAAATGTGTCTTCTATTAGATGTGAGCTTCTTGAGGGCATGGACTACCTTGCCTTTGTACTGGCATCCCTGATTTAAGCACTCAATCAATAAACATGTATTATGTGCCTTCTATGTGCCAGGCACTACGCTAAGTGCTTGGGATATAAAGAGAAGCAAAAGACAGTCCCTGCCTTCAAGGAGTTTACAATCGATGGGGCAGATAACATGCGAACAAATATATAAAAAGTGAGCTATCTACACAGAATAAATAGCAAATGATTGGAAGAGGAAAGGCACTGGAATTAAGAGGGTTTGGGGAAGGCTTCCCCAAAGGTGGGATTTTACAGGATCATAGAGCTAGAATTACAAGGGACCTGGAGTTCGCTTCTCTCCAGGGGGAAGTCCAAACTACAAATGTGGTGCTATGAGTTTGGAGAACCATATGGACACCCTGCCCCCCGGGCGGGCAGGGGAAGGTGAGACTCACTGGAGTAAAGACTGATATCGACGAATTTATTTGTGAGTTCTTTCTGGGGGGGAAGAGGGGAGGCTGTCTTGCATTTTTATATAGCTATATATTTCATAAATGGAGTCATTATGTATAAATATATAAATCTAATACATGTATTATACACAAATATATTTGTTTGCTTGTCTGTTTGTTTAGTGAGCTGGGGGCTTGCTGGAGAATGAAGGGACATATCACACCTGGAAGATTTAGACACAAACTGTTCCCTTTAGTGACCAGGAGAAACTTGTGTGTTCAGGAAAAATAAGCTGAAGAAAAGCATTTTTGAGAAGCCCCTGAGACTGACGGTTATTTGTGCAAGGGCAGGACTTGGGGGCAGGTCTATAAGCAGCACATGTAAAGGGCTTTACAAACACGTAAGTGTTAAGGAAAGACCAGCTGTTGTCGTCACTCCTGTTGCTGAGGGGCCCCTGCCCGCTCACCATCACCAGAGCAGGCAGAGGGGAGGAGCCTGAGGGACAGATGCCCGACTCGCTGGCTTCACTGGCATCTTGCCAGGAAAGTGGCTCCCACAAGGAACTCCTCTCCAGATGCTCCAGAGGAGGAGAAAACCCTGGGTTCTGGCAGCATCTGGAAATAATCTGCTGCATTCTCCTGGGGTGAGCACAGAGCTGTGAGGTCAGTGCTAGGGCTGGGACTCAGCCACACTCCCCCAGTGCCTGATGGACTCCAGAAAGACCCAGGAAATGTAAATCCAAGTCCCCTCTGGGACCAGCATCTCAGGACCAAAGATGAATTTTCATCTTCTCTGACATCTTAGGAAAAACACTGATAATCCGGAGAAGCAAATGCCCAAGGTGATGGGAATGCTTGAGGTCGTTAACAAAAGCAAAAACATTTATTAAGCTCCTACTGTGTCCCAGGCACAGTGCTAAGCACTGAGAATACAAATACAAAAAGCAAGACAGTCCCTGTCCTCAAAGAACTTATATTCTAATAGGGAAAGACAACACATACAAGAGAATGAAGGCCTGGGAGAGATGTTTTGGTTTGGGAAGTCACTGGGATGCTGAATGGAGCCAGAGGGTGTTAGCTTGGCCTAAGGTGGCCCAGATGGAAGGCTGGCTAGTGTCTGGGGACAGCTAACAAGTACATGGGGCTAAGCGGGCTAGCTCACACTCACTGACTCAGCAGTTACCAACTAAAAGGGTTAGACCCAGGGGTGAACTAGAGATAACTCCAACGTTACACCTCAGAAATTGACAAATGCCACAAATTAGTGCTTGATTTATTGTGTTTATTGTCTAGACTTAATAAGGTGACAAACCAAGTGTCAATAATACAGATTAAACTTAAAAGTGTGTCCTGTGTGCATTGTTTTCTGGAGGTCTGGTTGTTAAACGTTTACTAGCACACCATTCTCTACATCCCACGACAGAAGTTCCTAAAAGGAGTGGATTATATTCTCCAGGGACTAGGGACATGGACTTAACTACTTTGTGTGTGTGGGTGTGTGTATCTCTAGATTGCGCTGGACTGCAGAAGGTAGAAATGGTGACCGCACGAACCTAGCGGTTGTTTATCCTGAGCCTGTAAATAAAACTAAAGCTGTTTGTTTAGGGATTTTGCTGTTAAGCTCTTGAGGAGGTGAGAGATAGCCCTGGTATTTCAGCACCATAAACAGGTCTTTGAATCACTTCCCTATTTCCAAAAGAGACACATTCCCTCTTGATTTATAATTCTGCATAGAGATATTGTGCCAGACAGCTGCTCAGATCTGTGCTGAAGATATACAAAGCCACCCAATTGTGTCTGATCCATAGAGCCCTGCATGAGGTAGCCCTGGGAGATTCCTCTCCTCGAAAGCAAATGCTTTAATCAGTCTTGGATTCCCATAGACCCTAAACACAATGCAGAGGTTCCCACCTGCCCACCCCCACCTCTACCCCTCGGCACCTTCAAACTCTGAGATCCCATGATTCCATGAGGTGACTGATGGAGCTCTGAACAGCAAGGTTTGCCGTCAGTGAGGAGAGCTCCCAATGTTCTGAGAATGACTGCCCTCCTGATTAGGCAGCTGGTAGTACCATGGGAAAAGCTGCATGTGGCATCGGGGACCTGGGGTCAGATCCCAGCCCTGCTCTTTTAACATGGGTGATCTTTGGAAATATTAGTAGACCCATGGTCTCCAAATATTATTATTGTTGTTGTGGTGGTGGTGGTTGTCTTAGCCAACAGGTGATGTCTCAGCGAGTCCTCGGGCACCATGCCACGGTGGACAGCTACTTGGATTTGAAGTTGAATTGCAGGGCTTGGCTCTGCCACCCAAGTGATCTTGGACAACTCACGACTTCTCCGGAAATCAGTTTCTTCATTTGTAAAAGAAAGCGGTTAGTCCAGATGGCTTCTGATGTCCTTTGTAGGAACAGTAAATCTCTGCCTCTATAACTGCCCCACCCCCACACCTGTCAACCCTGCTGTTTGACCTTCGGAGCAGGAACTCATTTGACGTGGTTGTACGTATTTCTCGGTGTATCGCGGTCTTTTCTTTACTTGCTTTTTGCCTGCTCAATAGTTGGGGAAGAAGATTCAGAATTAAATAAAAACTGGATAAAAAAAATACAAAACAAAAGCGTCCAAAGAGAGCGTTGTCCATCCTAGAGGCAGTAATAGGGAGCCCCTGGAGCTTCCTGAGGAGAGGAGCTATGCGGCACTGTATTGAATGAACATATATCCCTGGAGTAGTTTGGGAGCTTTACAGTTTACAAAAGGACTTCTTCATGGCAGCCTGTGAAAGGGAAGCACACTCATTATTTATCAATTTTTTTGGAGGGGGGAAGGCAGGGCAATTGGGGTTAAGTGACTTGCCCAAGGTCACACAGCTAGAAAATACGTCAAGTGTCTGAGGCTAGATTTGAACTCAGGTCCTCCTGACTCCAGGGCCAGTGCTGTACTCACTGTGCCACCTAGCTGCCCCCAGAGCATACTGATTATTGCAGAAACTGAGGCTCTGAAATGAGTGGTTTGCTATGGTCACACAGCCAGCATAAATGGTAAGTGGTGGCAGTGGATTCCAGCTCCAATTTCTCCTGACTGAGCCCTGGGGCTTCTTCCACAAGGGACCTTAAAGACCATAGAGTCCATAGCCCATGTTTCACAGAAGAGGAAACGGAGTTCAGAGTAGAGCCAAATCTGTCTCTAATCTCATTAATTATTTATTAATATTCATTAATTACCCGTTAATCTCCCAACTTGCTTTGCCCAAGAGCAATCTTTTCTGTGATTTTCCGGCACCTTATCTGGGCTCCTCCCTCTTTCCACATTGCTGGAGATAATGGAAAAGCAATGACCTGGGGGGAAATCAGGGCACCTGCCTTCTAGCTTTGGCCCAGACACAAATTAGTGGAGTGACCTTGGGCAAACCTCTTCCTTTCTCTGGGCCTCAGTTTCTCTTCTCTGTAAAATGGAGTTGGCTCAGATGGGCTCTCACAGCTCTTCCCAGGAAGAGGCACAGAGAAGGCAGAATGGGGGCTGCCCTCCCTCTGGCAATGGGAAGCTTTGGGGACACTCCCGGCCCCACCTGCAGCAACCTCGCTTTAGCTCTGAGCAAAAGACTGGGCTGACTCTGGCTCAGCCTGCCATTGGCTGCTGGGGCCATTTATAAGGCAGCTGTGCAGTGAGGGACTTGGCTGGAGGAAATCAGCCCCAGAGCCCACCGGCTAGGCAGGAAATCCCACCCATCAGCACAGGCTGGCAAAGGGCTTAAGGTGGAACTGACTGAAGCCACAGCCTCCCCTCCCTGTCTGCCTTTTGTGCACAGGACCCAGGACAGGAAGACAGCCAGAGGCTGTCTCCATCAGCCCCCTTGGTTTACAGAGAATAGAACTGAGGCACAGGAAGGAAGGGTCTGGATTGAGATCAATAGTGGGTTAACAGAGTCAGCCCTTAGAACCCAAACTGTGGGAGCTGGAAGGGAGCAGAACAGGGGATGTCAGAACTGGGAGGGGCCTCAGAACAGGGGATGTCAGCGCTGGGAGGGGCCTCAGGACAGGGGGTGTCAGCGCTGGGAGGGGCCACAGGACAGGGGGTGTCAGCGCTGGGAGGGGCCTCAGAACAGGGGGTGTCAGGGCTGGGAGGGCCTCAGGACAGGGGACGTCAGAGCTGGGAGGGGCCTCGGAACAGGGGATGTCAGGGCTGGGAGGGGCCTCAGGACAGGGGACGTCAGGGCTGGGAGGGGCCTCAGGACAGGGGATGTCAGGGCTGGGAGGGGCCGCAGGACAGTTAGGGTTAGGGTTAGAGCGGCAGCTAGGTGGCGCAGTGAGTAGAGCACCAGCCCTGGAGTCAGCAGGACCTGAGTTCAAATGTGACCTCAGATAATTGACACACTTACTAGTTGTGTGACCTTGGGCAAGTCACTTAACCCCAACTGCCCTGTCTTCCTCCCTTCAAAAAGAAAAGGGTTAGAGTTAGGGTCCAGATCCCATCTGCTTCTGGAGCTCCTGGTTCTCCCTCTGGGACCAAGCAAAACAAAGCTAACTTCTCCTCCCTCAAATGGCCCCTTGTTGATTTTCCCGGGGAGTCTTCTGATACCAATTGGACCAGATGCTCTGGAGTGTCTCAGTACAGAAGGGGCAGAGTGCAGGGCTTGGAGCCAGGAGGAACCTGGGTTCGAATGGTGCCTCAGCCATTTATTAGTGGGGATATCTTGGGCAAATGGCTTCACTTCTCTTCGACTCAGTTTTCTGGAGTGTAAGATGGAGGTGACATTCAATATTCGCGGGGCTGTGGTGAGGAAGGCTCGGCCGACCTTCCGGCTCTATTGCTGGGATGCCCTGCCATTATGTTCATGATGCCAGGCGCTGAGTCACAGCCCGTCAGGGCTGGGCTCTCCCTAGCACCAGCAATTTCTGAGACTGTCAGTAGCAAGTCACTTTTCGTGGGTTTGAATTCAACCTAATTACAGCCGGAGCCCTTGGCATTTTATTTTTGACATGACCCAATTTCTCTCTGATGCTGTTGCTCCAAACACTTTCCCAGGGTGTTTCAGGAACCCAGATCAAGACCCTTTGAGCAACGGCCTCAGCTGAGAATGTCTGAAATGCACGGCTTTGTGAGGATCAGAGGGAGCTCACTCTCATTCAGGTTCTCTTTTTTGCTTTGATCTTTTTTCTACATGTTGGGAATCTCCTCAAGTATTAGCAAGAATATGAGTCGGATGACCTGGGTTCAAATCTTGCCTCTGAAGCTTACCTTCTGTGTGACTTTAGGAAAAATCACAACCTCCCTTCAGTTTTCTCATCTAAAAAGTGAGGGGGTTGGGCTCAACGTTCCAACTCGGAATCGATAAGCCTATGTGACCTTGTTGAAGCCGACCTCCTTAGGCCTCAGTCTCTGTATCTGTAAAACGAGAGGGCTGCACCAGACGGTCTCTGAACTCCTTTCCAGCTCTAGGGTTTTGTGATTCCGTGGTCTCTGGTTTCATCAGACTTCCCTCGGGCACCTCCCCTTTCCCACCCACATGATTCCTAGTTTCTACTCTCTGGCCCAAGCAGGGAAAAGCTAATACCTCCCCCAGCCAGGTCCTTTAACTGAGTCCCTTAAGACATCGTCCTACGTGTCCTCCTCCAGGAGCTTTCCAGCTTACTAAGATCCTTCCTAAAATGTGGCCATCCATCCTTGGGTAAAGGATCCCTGGCTATCACATCTGCTTCATGGTTTACAGGGTCCAGTCATCACCCTGAGGGAATAAGCTGGACACATGTTGTTCATCTTCCTTTTAACGGGAGGTTTGCAGAGGTAGGTATCTTTGCTCGTGCTCACACAGCCCCTAGTGGGATAGTTATACACAAAGCTGCGAGGGGCTAGGCACATAGTAGGTGCTTAATAAAAGCTAACTAGATTAAAAAGGATGTCTAGAGAGCTCCCCGGGTGGGGATTCCCTCCACTGACCCTGATGTTGGCTTCTGGAAGGCATAGCCCACCCCCACCTCCAGCATATTTACTGAAAGTGTTCTTTGAAGCGATGGAGTGTTAAGGATACTGGTCCTGGGTTTGGAGCTCCAGCACGGGTTAAGTTGGTAGTTAAATCCTGTTGCTGCTTGAGGTTCATAAAGACTTTCTTAGATTTGTGTGGACACTGATTTAGTAAATATCCACAAAACAAAGGGCACCCACTAGTTCTGGAGCCCTAGAACCAGGTTCAGATCCCCCAGGGGGATCTCAAAGAAGCCCCCTCACCTCTGTGGGCTTCAGTTTCACCTATAAAATGAGAGGGTTGCAGGAAGATGGCCTCTGAGATCCCTTTCATCTTTAAACCTGTGGACCTATCACCCAAGCCCAGTATCTTCGCCATGGTGAGAATCACAATTCCCCCCTTTTAGAGATGGGAAAACAAAGGTTTGGGGAGAAGTGGCCTGCCTGTGGGCACAGAGTTATAAAGTACTGGAGCCAGGATCTGCCCCCAGATCTCTCCTGACTCTCATGCTTAGCCCTGCATGGACCATCATACTGAAAACTTGTAAATAAACTCAGTTTCAAGTTTTATCCTTAGAAGCCAGGCTGTGGTGTGTTTGAGGGCTACTGAAAAACTGAAAATCATGTCAGAATCTTTCCATGATGGTGCTAATGGAACAGACAGGACTCCACTTTGCCATTGGAGTCAAAAGTGCCCATCCATGGGATGCCCTACTCTTCTCTACCTTATGGACTTTGGTTTCCTTTGAGAGAGAGCTTCACCTCCAGACCTTTCCTGATGGCCTCCAGTGAACAGTCCTCACCCACACCTCTCTTTACTAGTCTTTACTTTCGTGTACCCATCCCCTCCTTTTGGTCAATGATAAGCTCTTTGAGGGCAGGGACCGTTTCATTTTTATCTTTGCAACCCTAGTACCTAGCAGTGCCTGGAACACCATAGGGGCTTAATAATTGCTTGCTGAATTGGACTAAGGTTACTGATGTTGGCTTTTGGAAAGTCCGTTAACTTCAGGTATATTTATCTGCCTGAAACTGATGTTCCAAGGCAATAAAGTAGGAGGAATGTGGGTCCTGGGTTTGGTGCAAGTTACAGAATCCCAGCAGCTCCAAGTTGGCAGGGTCCTCAGAGGCCAGAACCACAATTCCCTCTTGGACATTCCCCAGGGGAGTGCTCCCCCAACTTTTCCTTCAAACATGAGACCAGCACTCCCATCCACCATACCGTTCTCTAAGCTAGATATCCCCAATTCCTCCATGGCTGCTCAAGGTTCTTCTCCATCCTGATGGCCCTCAACTGGACACCTTCAGCTTCTCAACGTTCTTTCTAAACTGAGACGTTCAGAACTGACCAGAGGCCAAACTGTGTCTGACGGGGCAGAAGACAGTGAACGAGACCTTCCTTTCCAGCTCAGCCAAACCAAGATCTCCAAAGGTGCCCTTGAAGAACAATGTGTCTATAGTCAACTTCCTGTCTACCTTATTTTCAATCTATCTTTCTAGCTATGTTACTGCTCTTCATGAATCCTACAGTTAATCCGTACTGGCCTCTTGCCCTTCCTCCCACAACTCCATGTTTGTATAGGCTTTCCTCTATGACTGAACACACTCCCTTCTCTTGGAACCCCTGTTGCCTAGTTTACATCCCCCACCCCCATATCTCCCAAAAGACATTTTAATTTTGCATATGGTATCCACAAGAGGCAGGGTAATATTGTGGAAAGATCATTATAGCCAAGAAGACCCAAGTTGGAGTCTCTCTTTGGGTAACCTTGGACAAATCAACTAATCTTCCATTGCCTCAAGCATCTTTTACCAGGGAAATCCCAGGTGGACTCTCTCATATACATCTACATACGCATAGTATGTCCCTAGAGAACAAGCCTGGAATAAAATAAGTGCTTAAAAAATGACTGATTGAGAGGATGAGGTGGGGGACACTCCCTTTATTTAAAGAGCCGCCTTGTGGAAGGATTAGACCGTTCTGTCTGGCCCCCCAGAGAATGAAACCAGAACCGATGTTGGTGCAGAGGGGCAGAACGGAGGGAACTGGGCTGCCCTCAGGCTGTCTCACCGTGGCAGTGACTACACGACCGCTCGCTGGGCACATCCTTGAGTGGAGTCTTGACCAGGAAGGGATTCGACTAGGTGTCATCTCATTCCTATTTCCCCCACAGCCTGCACATCATGGGCGTTTAATCAATGTGGAATGAATGTTGGAGGGGAAGTGCTAGGTAGGGAAGGAGGCACTTTCCATTTGCTCAGTAGAACATTACAGGAAATCTTCACTAACCTGGGCCTTGACCCACAAGTTTGGAACTCAAGATCCAGAGACAGCAAGACAGACCTCCGTACTACTGAGTCAAGTTCAAAACAATTATTTTCCAAAGAATATTCGGCATCTTTCCCAGAAAGATCCAATTCATAGCTGCTTTTTCAAAATATCTCTTCAATCAATTCCTGCACAGACTCTGAAACAGGGAACTTTTAAGGTAGCCATCAAATTTCCGATTCTCTACCCCTCCTCTTACTCCCTCCTGCTGCTGGACCTGCCCCAGAATCTTCCCTTCCTATAAAACCAGGGGGCAGGAATGCCGTGAGGAGGGAGTCTGTGCTCCCCACCAGGGAAACCAGTTACTGTCTGTATGGTGTTTTTCAGCCCTGAGAGGTCAGGAGGCTTTACGTGATGATTAAATGGTAACCAATTACTCGAACCCAGGCCTCCCAACTCCACAATCCCCATTCTTCTCTCTATGCCAGTTAATACCCAGATGCACTGTGGCTGAGACAGAGAACCAAGAAGTGGCCGCTTGGTGGTCTTCTGTGGAGTGTGGAATTCAGAGGATGTGCCAATTCCTCATTCAGGACCCAAAGGGACAGGTCCCCATGCTCTAATCACTTGAGGGTCACTAAGGTTCAGCATCAGGCCCTGGATCATACAGCTATTAACTGTCAGTCAGAATTCAATGTCCTGTTATCCCCGACTTCCAAACCTGACAGTCTCTCATCCAGACATCATGGAGTCAAAGGACCCAGGTTCTAACTAACCTACCTGTGCGACCCTGGCCAAGTTATAATATCCCTGGGCCTCAGTTTATCTTTTCTCTTTCCTCAAAGGAGTAATAAAATAGCTACAGTATCTTTCAAACATTTCAGTTCGGAATTGTTAGTTCCATCCTTGCCTCCAATTCTAAACCAGCGACTCCACTCCGTGACCTTGTGGCTTCACAGCCACAGATGATGGCAGAGGCTGGAACCTACATTTATATGCCTTCCCAAAGGCAACTCCCACAAGCTTTTTATAAGCCCCCAGGCTGGACAAGTGAGCCAGCTCAGTTTCGTTCCATTTCGACAACACCAAGCAGACAATCCCTGGAGGAATACATTAAGTGGCACTTTATTGGAACACAAAACAATTACAGTGAGACAAGATCTCTTTTTGGAAGGGGAAGGCTGAGTGCCTGGTACGCTTAAACCCCACACCCCTCCCTGGCTTCCCGTTTCAAGGGGACACACATCCCCTCATACACACATTAACTTCAATGAAAGCATTTAAAAACATACCCTCCTGCTCCCCAAGATCTCACTCCAGTGGGGACAGTACAGGAAGAAACAAAGCCAACAGAACATTCATGGAGTACAGTTTCATGTTTCCAATGTATCAACACCAGAGAGCATTAAGAGAACATTCGATTTCATGTGCAATCGCTTAACTCTTTATTGCGCTAAAGCTGATTTCTGAAGGGGTCTTTGACCTCCTCCTTCACCAACTTGCCCAGCATGGTCTGAATCACCGTGTTTTACAAGAACAAAAGTTTAGCAGTTGGAGAAGGAAGCTTCCGGTTAGTCAGTTTGTATTTTTTTTCCCCTTTAAAACAATCATACTCTTCCTTTGGAAGGGCACTCCACTGAGAAGGGACCAGGGGCTGGTATTTTTAAATGGACAAACACAGACCCAAAGAGGGAAAACACCAAGTCATAACGTTAACATCTATAGTTGGGACATCATAAACACAGGTGAACTCGTGGAAGATGCTAAGTAGGACCTTCAGCAGGGGAGACGGACATGCTTTCTTTGTTTTAAATAAAGCACCTTTGGTGGGGGGGAAGGAAAACAACTGAAGGGAACCTGCCAAGATTAAAAATCTGACTGAAGTGAGTCCTGTGACTACTACTACTAAGAAACACTATAGACTAATATGCTTTTCAACCGTTTGTGTTGCTTTCCAAAGCTCACAGTGAATAGTGGAAATAAAACTCCAGCCTGGGTGGCTTTCTGTTCTCGCCGGGTACCCGGCCAGTCGACATTTCTCAAGCTTATGACAGAATAAAATGTTTAAAAAACCTAAAACCTTCAGCAATTAAACTGTAAAAACATCATCCCTAGGGGAGGCCTTTCATTTTAAGCAAGCTCAAAGTTCTTGGCTTAAAACTCAGACCAGGGCAAAACTTCAGGTGAGCAGCCAGAGAGAGCAAGCAGGCAGAGAGGACAACACACAGCCACACCCAAGTGCTGACTTCCCTGAGGGCATGCAGGCAGCTGAGGTATTCTTCACTTCTGGGGAATGACAGACTTCATCTCCTGGGAAGGGATGCCTGAGGCTGCCCACCCCCCAGGCAGTGCTCAGGACCATGCAGGACACTAAGCATGCCTTTCTTCCACTCAGACCTGGACCACCCTGGGCAGCACCACAAACTTGGGAAGCCTCGCTGCCTGTTCCTCCTATCCTTCCTTCCGCTAGAGGCTGCAGGTGTCACCCATCCATCACCAGGGTCTCCCCCCAACTCAGCTGGGCTGCTAGAGCCCAGGCGTCACCTTAGCTCCTGTAGGTGACAGGCAGTGTCCTCTGCCAAGCAAGCCCGACTCTTGTACTGACCCACCACACTAGGAATGTTCCACAGGCCCAGGACAAGTGTCTTGGGTGCAGGGAGGCCGCCTTTGGGGGAAGTGTCTTATGCCAGAGGAGTGAAACACATAGGTGCAGCTTACAGAGAACAAGGACCAAGCGTGGAACCCCCAATCTGGCCCATGTGCCTGCCAAGGGAGCTCCCAAAGCCGTGACCCACAAACAAAGGCCATACAAAAGTTGCTTCCCCTAACTTCCCCTCAACTCCCAGGCTGGCCAAGGCCACAACACTAAGGTATCCAGAAAGCACAGTGCCCTACTCCATGGCTTCCCAAGGGTAAGGGTCCATGGGACGACTTAACAACTCAAGCAATGCCAACTGTGCCCCAGGAGATAACGCTGCAACTGTGCTGGGTTTGCTGGTACATCATGAATGAAGAAGCATCTACCTTTGGAGGAATGGGGGCCTTCCCAATCAAAGCTTGCCAATGATACCATCGAACTTAACGATGCAACCCCCAAAAACCCCCTAAGTCACCAACACAAAGACAAAGGCACCGGACAACAACCACTGCCAGGAGTTACAGCCACCAACGTGTTTAAGTAAACACATAAAACTCAGTCCTGTCCTTGGAGGCAGCTTTCAAACGTTTTATTCACTTTTGGATGTGCTATAAATAAGTGTTTCCACTATGGAAAAGAATGTTATGAGCGCAGTACATGTGACTGGGAATGGATTTGCTGAAGACATCTTCGAAAGGGTAAAAGCTTAGAAAACAACCTGGAGGCTGGAATTCAGTTCTTTATATAAAGTCCCTTGTAAAAAAACCAAAACAAACAAAATGAAACAAAAATAAAGAAAATAAAAGGAAAGCAGGCGAGGCCCGTGAGATGATTTATTGCAGTAACACATCCTGGTCCTTGGTCTCCTTCTCAGGCGCCTTGGGGCTCCCAGGCTCTTGGCTGCCCGCCTCCTCCTCCTCCTCCTCTTTCTCTTTCTCCTTCTCCTCCTTCACCGACAGCTCTGACAATTTCTCCACCACTTTGTTGGTGATTTCTTTGCCTGCTCCTGCTAAAACACACCAACCAGGGGAGTCAGCAGCAGTCACCAGAGCCTTGACATGACGAGGACCAGCGGGCACAGGTGCCAGAGTGGGACTCAGAACCTGGTCTGGACCCCAGGGTCTTTGGCTCCGCTACCCAAAAGTGGTTGGCATGGGCCTCTCTAAGAGGCCATTCCTTGCCCTGGATGGTCAGGAACCCAATGGGACTTGAACGATCAGAGACCATAGAAGAGTTTAAACACGGCCCCAGTGGGGCCTGACACAAGCTGGCCCTGAGGCTCACTTGAAGCCCAGCAGAGAGGCTTGACTGCCTATGTTTAATATTTTAACATGTTCTCCAAATAGATAACTACCACGTAAAATACTAGATTTGGAAGCAAAAATCAAGCTGTTCCATCAACTTCGATAGCTGGTAAACCACTTTTAAAATCCTACTTCATGCCAACAGAAAGTGAAGTTATTACTAAGCGATCACTACACCTTTGTCAGCCCTACACAAAACCACAGAAATCCAAGGTTCCAAAGAAGCCGGCCCTCTTAGCCCTGGAATCGGCATCCATTCAGTCCCCTAACTAATGTTTCTTTGAGCTACACAGGAAAAGAAAAAGAGGATGCAAGCCTCTTAATCACCCAGCCACGGCAAGCCGATGGAATCTGCCAGGGAAACTCCCGAAGAGCCTTCGCCGACAGTCTCACCCGGGCTCCAGGATGTTTCCCAAGCAGGTGCAATGGCCTTTCACCAGAGAAAGGTGTTTGCACCGCCATGGGTCACTTCTCTAGCAGACTGGAAAAGCAGCAAGACTGAGGAAGGCAGTCATGTACAGAGTGAGTCTGCGGGGGCAGCAAGAAGCCAACAAGGGGAGCCTTACCTTTCTTTTCTCTTTCTTCTATCTCATTCCTGCATTCTTCAAATTTTGCCTTAAACTTCTGGGCATCTAGATACAAGAGGAAAAGAGGTTTCATTTCTCCCTCCCTCCCTCTATATCCCTCCCTCCATTTCAGTGAGCTGAGCCCACAGCCTGATGCTCAAGGGCTGCCGCAGGGCCCTCACAGGTTCTGTTTGCTCTGTTGGCTCTCCAGGGCTCAGATTTTCAAAGGGAGCTTCTCACCCAATCCCAAAAAGGAGCTGATTCCCATTTTACTGAAGCTCCAACATGAAGTGACCTGACCACTAAAATCTTGAGAACAAAATAGCCAGGATACCCTAGCACTGAGATTTGGGGCCACAGACTCTTGAGTAGAAAGAGGACTGAGACACCATCTAAACTACCTAGAGGAAACTGAGGCCCAGAGCTGAAAAAAGGTGCCCAAAGGTACCCAGGGAACTGAAGAGCGGAAAGGTATACAGCGCCTACTGTGTGCCAGGCGCTTTCCTAGCTGTGACCTCCCTGGAGGCAGGCAGGCCCTATCCCCTCCATCTTAGCTGAGCACTGGATCTGGCACATAGCAGGCACTAAACAAAGGTTTGGTGACTGATTCCTCTTACAGCTGAGAGAACAGAGGCAGACAGGTTAAGTGACTTAGTCAGGGCCATATAGCTTGAAGTCAGGTCTTCCTGACTCTGCACCAGTCAGACTAAGGGCAACCTGACTTTGCTCCTGAAGTCCCTCCCGAGTCCCCTGGCCAGAAAGCACCGGCCCATCAAGGCCGTTTGTACTGAGGAATAATCACCAGGCTGTGCTCACAACACTAACACTGTACCAACCAAACTTCAATGCTCTTGAACCCATGGCCCAGGAGACTCAGTGGCTGTTACTGCCATTTAACAGAAGGCCCAGCCACCAGGCAGGCTGGGCAGAGCCCTCGGAGAAGGGGAGTGGAAAGCCCCACCAGGAGCTGGCTGCTCAAAGGACTGACTTATCATTCAGGAGCACTGAGGCAAGTGGCAGGCCCAGGAGCGCAGGCAGCCACCCAGTCCTTCCTAGGCGTGCCCAGCCTTCGATGGAGGGCAGGTAATCAAATCGGGGGAAATCCTGCCCCGTTCCTTAGCTCTGAGTGAGGGATATGGCCTTTCTGGCCCCTGGTCAGGACATAAGAATTGGAGCAGAGCGAGACGCCTGTGTAAGAGCTGGACTGGGAGCCTGTGACACCCTGGCTAAGTCATTCCCTCACCTGTAAAATGGCAAGGCCAGCTTAGACAAGCCCTCAGCGGACAGTCACACTGTACAGGGCAAAGCCGCCCCCTGCAAACCTCCACCTCCTCCAGACCACCAGCCCACTTACTTTCTGCGTTTAGGAATCGAATTGCCAGCAGCTCAGGCTTGGGGCTCTCATCAGCAAAGTCGGCGTGTGTGTTCCAAACCCAGGCCCTGTCGCTGCCTGCGTTGGGCTTCAGCTCCATCAACGGTGTGACTGGCAGAAGGAAAGGGGAAGAAGACGGGTTAGCGCTCCCAGGCACAGACTCCCCCACAATCCCTCATGTGGCCACCGTCTGGCCCGCTGGCTGCTCCCACGGGGCCAGAGTCGCCTGCTCTTTGAAGAAGGCAGCAGGCTTTCTATCATTGCGCTTCCTGGTCCGCTTTCTCTACGCAGGCCCTGCACTGTAGGGACAGGATGGGAAGCTCCCATTTTCACCTGCTGCCTCAATCATATTGAAACAAAGACTCAACAGAAACATACACCTGGTTCTACTTGGGAAAAGCTTGGTGTGCAGTGGCAGCAGGCTGGCTCCAGGGGGGCTGGGGGACAAGCCTAGCCCTGAGGCTACCTCTGGCCTGGGCCGCAGGTGCGAGGCTGTGTCTGAGGCAGCGCCTATTGAGTCTATCTCTGTATCTCTGTGTCCTGGCACAGTCTCTTATACGGAGAAGACATTTGTTTTTAAAATAGAAATTGAAACAGAGTGGATCAGGAAAACAACTATGGACAAATCCCACAGCACACCCGAAACACCATTTACACTGACTTCGAATGCAAAAACATTTAAAAGCAGGAAACAGGAAAGAGTCAGGGCTGTGCCCTAACCCGACACTGCAGTTCCTTCTCTCTCACTGAATCCACTGTTCTGAAGCACAGATCACAGCAACAGCACACCCAGAACCAAACTCCCATCAGACACACCAGTCCACGCTATTCCAAGAGGTCAAAGTTGGGGACAGCCTGTTGTCAGTAAACCACTTAGGGAATTGTCTATGATGTCAAAAGAAGACCTCTCAATAAACTCAAAAGCAGAAACGACATTCCTTCTGACGTGACCCTCCCTGTGACATGGGCTCTCTGGCCAGTCTCCCATACCAGCTAGAACCTGCAGCCACTGACTGTTCTGCAGCAGCTCACCAAACCATCTAATGGAGGTGCAGGGGGCCCACCCCCACCGACCAGAGGAAATCTGGGATCCTTCATCATTGGGCTGCATTTTTTTAATGTTGTTGCTTTAGAGAAAGACAAATCCCAAACCTCTTCATTTTACAGAAGAGGAAACTTGAGATTCAGGAGGGTCACATGACCTGCCCAAAAACACAAAGATAACTCTTAGGTAGTAAAATGGCCAAAAAAAAAAAAAAAAAATGCAGTAGACTAGAAACCATTCAACTGGGTCCTGGCCCCAAGTCTCGGCGTGACTGCCTCCCCAGGGGAGGGGGGGGAGAGGAGTGCCACCTCCCAGCCCCCTCCAGCCTCTTCTTGGTCAACACTGGGGCTCCCCACTTGCAGCTTCATTCAAGGGAGCGGCTCTTCACACCCGACTCCAGCGAGGGCCAACCCTGAACGTCTGCCCACTGCCTCGGGAGCCAGACTCAAAGTCTACACAGCCATGGTGCCCACCCCACAGAGGTCTCTCCAACCCCCAACATCTGTCAGCTTGAGGGACATAGCCAGATCATCTACTGGGCAAGTCTCTTTCTTTCTACCCAGGGAAGATGGATTTTTCTTTTTTTAAACAGAAGTCCAAAAGGCAGCTTATCACCCTGCAGGCTCACACAAGACCCCCATTGTCGCCCTCCCTGGCTTGGTTTTGCCATCCTAGCTGGCATCATTCTCAACTTTAATCCCACCACATCCAGAGACGCTCCTAATCCAGGGAACAATCTTTAAAAATAGATCCTAACTCTAGATTTTAAACTACCTGCATGAACACTTAGGCAAAACAGGCCACTGGCACCACCACAGCATTATCTGGAGCAGAGCAGAAAGGGGGTACGTACTATAGTGATTTGCACAGATCTTCAGGGTTTTGTCCCTTCTCATGAGGAGGCGAATCGTCCCTTTCTCCTTGTGCTTCAGCAGCTTCACGTCACCCGTCCCTCGCTCTTTCCATTCTGGAAGGTCATTCTCAGACGCAAATCGGAACAGTTTGGCCCGCCTTTGGAGAGACCCACTGAGTTAGGACAGGGTATGATACTGTGTAATACAACTTACGACTCTGGTGTGATAAAAAAGAGACAGGCCCAGCTGCGCGCTCTCCTTCTGGGACACAACAATATTGTTCTTTGCCTCATTCCCCTCGGCGAGAGAAACGGGCTCCTGGGAAACTACTTCACAAAGTGGACAGAACTGGGTGCGAGCTTCTGCCCCAAACACCGTGCCCATCTTGTTGCTCAAGGAGAGGATCTACTTGGCTGGGCAATAAACACATTAAAAGGCAGTTTATTTGCTTGTCCTTATTAATTAGTGATTAGCAATGATCCTAATACATTAGACAAAAGTACATTTAGAAAACTATTGTATGATGTTATGCTCATGCCAACCCTATGAATGTTGTTTCCTCATTTTATAGAATTGACAACTAAGGCACTCTGTCCAAGGCTGTCACAACCAAGGCCAGGCCTTCCATGCCCTGCACCACACCAGCCTGAGCAGCTGAAGACTTAGGGATGAAATCAGAGGGACTGATGAAAGGCTACATCAGAAAATTCAGAATGCTGTGATGAACTGTTAAAAAATAATGCTTCAAACAGATTTGTATCCTTTCAATAAAGGAGGATCCACAGGGCAGGTTCAGCACACAGAGAGTGCTTGCTCCTTGTTTGGAACCAAAGCTGCAGCTGGAGGGAAGGCCCCCTGAGGAGCCTGTCCCTCAGCCCACAGGTGGATGACCACTAGGAAGCAGGCCCAGAAGAGAACAGGAAAGGGGGCTGGATCCTATTTTAAATGGCAGAACTTTTAACGATCCCATACTTCTTCCTGAAACGGGCCAATCTTTCTGGGACAGCGATATTCTCTGGGTGATCCTATCACAGAAGCATGGAACCCATCCCAGTCATTCAAGAATCCAAGTTTACAGGACACCCAAAATACAACAGAGAGATGCACAGTCCAGGTGAGCGACAGAAAAGGAGCCCAGCCAGGTACCACACATTGTGCTGGTAGCGGCCCAAACTCATAAGACAATGGGGAAAATCCTGAGGATATCAAGAACAGGAATGAAGCAAGCAGGCACCTACTGTGAGCCAGGCACAGGAAAGAGGGATACAAAGCCAAACAGCCCCCCCAAGCTTAAATTCTCCTGGGAAGCTGACACACAGATATAAGGAAACACTACACAAAGCACACAAATACACGAAGTTGATTTGAAATAACATTGTGGGTAATAACCCACTGGTGCTTGGGGGCAGGGGCATCCCACAGTAGGCACTTAACAGCTGTTTGATGACAGATGAGAACAACTGGGGCAAGGAAGAAGACAGTCTAAACCTGGGGAGAGTGGTGGGTGAGAAAGAGCCAGGATGAATGGCTACAGCTGGACCACCCAGGACACAGAGGGAGTCAAGTCTGAAAAAGCCGACTAGGCCAAGGCCAGGAGATTCTAGCTTATGCTAGGCCAGGACCACTGGGTGATGTGGCCAAAACCATACTGCAGAGCAAAGGGACCAACCAGAAGGGCCTGTTTGAGGGGAGATGCAACAAGTGTGAGATGGTATAGGGGCAGAAGTGCCATGATTTGTTATCTGCTGGAGAAGAGTGAGGAGCTGATGACCACGAGGGGCCTGGAAAGGTGGTGGGGCACGCCTTGCCCAGAAGGCCACAGGGAGAAAGGAGTTCTGCTTTGGGCGGATGCCGTGGGATTTCCCTAGCTCTGGCTGGAGATGCAGCCACGCCATGGAAGCTAATGAGAGGATAGCCACATGCCAATCCATGTGTTTGGACTGGACTGGACAATCCTAAGCCACCTCTCTCATGGTGGAGGCAGCACCACCAAGTGGAAAGCGACACAGACCTGGGGTGGAATTCCCTCGAGCCAGCCATTGAGTCATGGCAGCCCAAGTAAAACGAGGGGTTTGAACCCCACCACCGATCGAAGCTCCTTGGGCTCTCTTCCCCCAACCCTTGGAACTTCCCACAGTTTCTGTCCAATCTCCACTTCCTTTCCCCTTCCCCTTCTTGTTTATCTCCGGTTTCTTTATCCAGTTCTGGCTCAAAGTACCCCTCAGGACCAGCCAGATGGGACAGCTCCACCCCAGTCCTCCTAACAAGGGCCCTCCATTCAGGTCGGCTCTCATCCCAGCCTGTGCCTTCTGCAACTGCTCTCTGTGAACTCCCTTTTCATTTCAGACTCAGAGGCAGCCAGCTTACCAGGTACAGAGAGGGCTCTGGCTGCCAAGTGTACAGACCTGTCCACACTCCAGCTGGCTCTGGACAGCCGGAGGAGGGCGGGGGGCGCCAAGCACTTTGTTTCACATACTGGTTCCACGAGGCTAGCTAGGTGGCTGTGGACACATCACTGCATTCCTCCCTACCTCACAGGGTGGTTAAGAAGCACTGACTCTGTGCTCCCAGAATCACCATCACCTGTAAAACTGACCAGCACCATCATGAAACACAAGTCTACATGGCCAGGTAATGGAATAAACCCTGGATTTGGAGTTGGACTGCTATTACTGCCCATGTGACTTGGGCAAGGCCCTTCCCCTTTCTGAGACTCAATTTCCTCATGTGTAACACAAGGTTTGGAGTAACACGCGGCTTCCAGCTCCACGTCTAAGATCCTGCATGGGAATGCAGCCCCTGCCCCCTTACATCTTAAAGAGCTCTTCTTCATCTTCCTCAAGGGTCTTAATCTCCTGCTCAGGGAGAGACACGATGGGCTCAAACTGCGGATCGTGGTTGGAGTCATCCACATTCTCTGTGGAGGTGTCATGCTCCTCATGAGCTTCCTGTGAAGAGAACAGCGACAAATGCTCCTGTGAGTGCCAACGAACCATGATCAACCAGCCCCATACCAACCATGATAATTATAGAGAGCACGTTACAAACATGGCCTCACTTGATCCTCAGCAAGCCCGGGAAGAAGGTGCGAGGAAACAGGCAGACAAAGGCACAGTGAGTTGCCCAAGCTCATGTAGCTGGTTAAGTGTCCAAGTCCAGAACTGAACTCAGACCTTCCTGAGTAGAGGCCCAGCACTCTATGCAACGTGGCGCCCCCTAGCTGCCACAACAGGCACTTGTTAAGCTCTCTGCAGGCACTGTGCTAGGCACAGTGGGGATACAAGTACAAAGAATGGAACCACTTTACTCCAAGGAGCACCAGATGTTCATTCTAATGAACCAGTTCACAGTCTAATGAGTAAGTCCACATCTCCAAGGAAAAGAAACAAACCTCCATTTCCACTTTATACAGCGTTAAACCCACACAGGTTATGTTCACCAGACTCAGCAGGGCATCAGGCTGTGGATGCTCAGCCAAGGAACATGCCCAAATAGTTACCATCCTACAAAGGACATCGAGGAAAGAGAAGCCAACACTGAGAGCTTGGGAAAGTAGTAGGAAACATTCCTGCTAGAGTTCTCTAGGGGTTTCTTTTACACACAATCTTGTTACCAAAAGGGTGAACATGTGAAAGTACGGGCACGTTTTCAGCAATTTTAACATGGGTAAGAAAGAATAGGTTGATTACTCAGGATGCTGGCTGTTCCCCCTTAAAAAAAACTACAGGAAAAAAATTAAAATGATTAATTCCAATAGTTCTGGATACAACAAACACAATGTTTTTCATAAAGTTTGTGCAGCCCAGCACCTCCTAGGGTAGGATAGGTTTGGTGGATGATGCTGCATCATTAAAATAAGCAATTACACTCAAAGGAGAAAACATACAAAAGGGGGGGGGGCGTGGAAAAATCCTGCAGGTGCAGGACCATAGCAGAGTGGGGTTCGTTCCCCTCATCTCTAAGATGACAGTGTCATCTCACAAAGCTGCTTTAAAAGATGAACCCCCTAGTCTGAACTTTGTTTAAAATGACCACCTTCCTAAGGGATTCAGGTTGGTGGTCTTTCCTTAACCAGCGAGCTTTCCAACTGACCAAAGTCACTGGCCCCCTTCCACGGAAGCTACACACTGAGCTAGGTTTGGTTGGGGAGGCGGGTGATGGTGGTATAAGAATCAGGACAGAAGGCAGCAAAATAGCCCTAGGATTAAAAATTTACCATAAATAATCCACAAATCAGATTAACTCAAAAGAAAGCCAGTTAAGCTTTGCTCTGTTCCGAGTTCAGACTGCATTCTCCTCACCACCTGCCTGGCAAACAGGGATTGTTAAAAACCCCAGCACCAGGATCTGAACAGACTAGGCACCTAAGAACAGGAGGCGTTTTTATTCCCTATGTCAGAAATTCCCGGGAATGAATGAAAGATCCAGCGTTTATTAAGGGCTCACGATGCACGGGGGGGGGGGGCCGCAAACGTAAAGATTAAGGCGGTACCCACCCCCCCAGCTCTGTTAATAGGGGCCGACCCGCCTGTGACCAGTCCCAGGGACGCTGGGGGAGCCCCGGGCCTCAGAGGTGTCCATGGGGGCAATGACGAACCACTGAATTGCGATTCCAGCAGCGTGCGTGGAGGGTTTTGCGGCGTTTTTCCTCCCTCTCGGGCCAGTCCAGGAGAGACGACTCCTTCCTGGAAACAACCTTTCCAAAGCTTCATAGTTTCAATCACAAGGATCGAGTCCTTCTGTGTCCGGGAAGAACCTTACCAGGCCGCGTCTCGACCTTCGGGGGCAGTTTAGACGGAGGATTCAGACCCGGGGTTCGTGAAGGAAGAACGCGGCCCCAACTCCTGGGACTCGGCCAAACCCAGATCCCCGGCGGAGCCGGGGTGAGCCCGACCCGGAAAAGCCGGGCCTCGGGCGGGGGATGGGCCCGGGGAACTCCCGGCGAGAAACCCCAAGTCCAACCGAAATGAGCCTCGCCGTCCCTCCGGAGCCCCGCACACAGTAGGCACCGCAGATAGCTCCCCGCAGCTTCGGCCACGCTTCCCCCATCCCCCCCGCAATGATCTGGTGCCGGCTCCCACCCCACCGCGTGACCTTGGCCCGGAGGGGGAGCGGGGCCCTCCTCTGTGCTGGCTCCGGCTGGACCCCATCGCCTCTCGTAAGCCGAACCCAGGCCCAGGCCCCGCCAGGGGGCTCCTCACGTGTCCCGGCCTGGGCAGCGCCCGGCCGACTCCCCGCCCACGTGCCTCCCCTGCCCGGGGCCCACGTGGCCGCCGAGGCCCCGCCGAGCCGGCCTAGGCTGGCCGGGCAGGACCGGCGCGGGCCACGCCGCCCGCCGCGCACAGCCCGCGGATCCGTCGGAGGCCTGGGCCCGGCACGGCCTCACCGCCCAGGGCCACCCCTCCCCCACCCCGCCGCCGACCGAGGCCTACGGAGGCCCGGAGACACCACGCGCGGCCCGCCGCCTTTGGCCTTGTCAGGGGCACCCAGCGCCGCGGCCGAGTCGCCTGCGCCGGCCCCGGCCCAGCGGGCCTCGTACGCACCTTAGCAGCCGCCATCGGAGCGGGGGGCGATGCGGCGGAGGCGGTGGTTGGTCCCGGCGGTGCGGCGGCGCTCGGTCCGGTCCGGTCCGTGCCTCGTCTGGCGCTGGTGCCTCCTCGCCCCGCGCTTACCTCAGCTCAGTCCCGCCGCGCGCGCGCGCGCGAGCGCGCGACCCCGGCCCCTTGACCCCGGCGGCGGCGGGAAACACGCCCCCGCCCCCGCGCATTCAAAACCAAGGCAACTTTATTGAGGCGCCGGAGCCGCAGGCGGAGGACAGGCCATTGTCCTGCCCCGCCCCTCCTTCCGCCTGCTCTCTCCGCCCCCTCCGGCTTCCCGCCCAAAGCGCGCGCGCCGGACCTCGGGCACGCGGGCGCGTCCCCGACTCCAAGAAACGCCCCACTCCGCCCCGCCGGGCGCTTTGTGCCCCAACCAGGCCGCAGCTCCCGCCTTCCCGACGGCCACTGCGAAGGCCGCGCCCACTTCCGGCCGCGCCGAAAGTGATAGCCCACTTCCGCTTTCTCGCCCGAGGGCTTTAATGGGGTAAGAGCGGCGGGGGCGGGAGCAGGGCCAATGAGCGGGGCGGGTTTCCGAGGAGAATCACTACGAGGAGGGGAAGAGGCCAAGACCGGAGGGAGGCGGTGGTGCGTCAGGGGCGGGACGTGATGACGTAAATGGCGCGGCGTGGCTCCGCCTCAAAGAGGAGGGAGGGCGGACGGGAGGCGGGGCTGGAGACGTGAGACTGCGTGGAGAGGTGGTGCGCGTGCGCGATGGCGGCAGTGATGCGCCTGCGCGGGGCCGGGCTGTGGCGCGCGTGCGCGGTAGAGGCGTAGCCCGAACGCACTGGGGGCCGCGTGTCCCGGTCCTAAGGGTGAGGGTCGAGAGCGGCCTCTTCCTGGGGCCACGGGTTCGAGCCCCAGTCGGGTGGCCAGAGCAGGTTGGCGGCCCTGAGGCCAGAAAAGGTGCGAGGTTCGAGCCTGCCATCCCCGCGCCCACCCCCAAGAAGGCCCCAGGCATCTCTTGGTGCCCCGTCGTCCCTGTCCCAGCCCCGCCAGGGTCCCTGACCGTCCCCAGCACTGAGCACCCCGGAGCTGACCCTCCCCGGGGTAGGGGGATGGGCTGGCTTCCAGTGCCCCACTTCCCCATGTAGTTCTTGTGGGGTTCTAGATCTGAGAGTGGCAGAGGCCGTCTACACTAGGGTGGCTTCATCCGGGGACTGCGGTGGTCGCCTTTGGCCTCCTGCCTGGTCTCCTTTGTGCACTGGAAGGGATGGGGGGACTTGCCCAAAGGCCGGGGGAGCCGAGCTGGGGCTTGAGGCCGGGTCCTCCGCCCCCCCAATCTGGGCCTCCTCCTCCAAGGGCCCCCCCAAGAGTTGCCCCTGGTCACCCTTCCCAGGACAGGCTGTCCCGTCCCAGCCACAGATGCCGGTGAGCCGCCGCGGTGGGCAGCCTGAGCTGAAGCCTCTTTTCTCCCGCAGACGCGGACACCATGGAAGGGAAGGAGGACGCGGCCGGTGTAGACCCTCCCGCCCAGCCCGCGGAGGGGCTGGAGGAGGCGCAGGAGACCCCCCCGGACGCGGAGGAGGGCCCGGGCATGTACCGCTACATCAAGGACGACCTGTTCACGTCCGAGATCTACAAGGTGGAGATCCAGAACGTGCCGCGCTACGTGGGCTTCAACGACGTGAAGAAGTTCCTGGCCAAGCACGGCCTGCACCCGCACAAGACCAAGCTGTTCGGGAGGCAGAACTTCGCCTTCGTGACCTTCAAGAGCGAGGAGGAGCGCGACAAGGCCATGAAGGTGCTGCACGGGGCGCTGTGGAAGGGCCGCCGCCTGAGCCTGCGGCTGGCCAAGCCGAAGGCCGACCCCATGGCCAAGAAGAGGAAGAGGGAGGCCGAGGACGGAGGCCCGGACGAGGCCAAGCGGCCGGCCCCGGCGGCGGCCGAGGAGCCCGCGGCCAAGCAGATCGCCGACGTGGTCACCCCGCTCTGGAGCGTCCCGTACGAGAAGCAGCTGGAGAAGAAGCAGCGGGAGTGCGAGCACGTGCTGCAGAAACTGACCAGGTGAGTGCGGGCCGGGGAGGGGAGCGCAGCTGGAGGGGCGCTGGCCATTCCAACCCGGGAGATGGGCGGCCCAGGTTCGTGACCCCTGGATGAGCCTGCTCCCTGGGCCTGAGGGGAAGTAGGCAGCCGCCCAGGCCGAGGTCCTCTAGCTTCCCGCCTTAGGGCACATGACCCCTGGATGAGCCTGCTCCCTGGGCCTGAGGGCAAGGGGCAGCTGCCCAGCAAGCTTCCCCTGATAATCGCCACATGAAATGAGTGGGCTGAGGTCCTCCAGCTTCTCTCCTCGGGGGCAGTGACCCCTGGACAAGGATGCTCCCTGGTACTGAGAGGGGAAGAGGCACCTTCCCAGGCCAGCTCTCTCTCCACAAGAGGCATCTGGCCTTTGCTAGGCTCACTACCTGCCCTAGCAGCCCATTCTGTTTTGGACAAATTGGTTCCTTCTCACCCGTTTTGGGTTGAGTTCCTCGACTCTACCCTTGACCCCAGGATCTGCCCTGGCTGCTCCCCACATTCTTCAGCTCCCACTTCCTCCGGCAGCACATTTGTGACCCCCCCGCCCCAGTATGTTGGGAGGGTACAGGTGTGGTCCCTGCCCCCGAAGACCACTAGAGAAAGGCCCAGGGCTGCCTGGTCACCCCCGCCTCTCTCAGATTTGACAGGCACTGAGTGGGGGGGGTCAGGAGACGCCCGGGTCCCAGCCCTGCCGCAGACACTCGCTGACCGGGTCTCTGGACAAATTGCCTCACACCGGTCTTGGTTTTCTTATCTGCAAAATGGAGGTGATGATGTTGTAGGGAGCTGCCTTCTTGGGGGGCTGGGAGAAGTCCAGAGACTCTGGGTGGAAAGGACTGGGCAACCCTTCAAGCCCAAGCTCGGTACCCTCTGTGAGCCAGGGGACGAGGAAGAATCCTCTATTAGTGCTTACTCTGCCTGATGAAGCCCAGGGCAAGACGGAATAACCTCAGCTCCCCCAGCTCACGGTCACTCATTCAGTCAACAAACATCTGTTGGCTGCTTGTCCTGTTCTCAGTGCCGTGGGATATGGCTGGGGCTCTGCTTCTGTCCTTCTTGGCTGGCAAGATCTCCTGGCATCTCCCCTGTATCTGTATGTTTGTATGTGCCTGTGTGTTGTGTGTGTGTGTTCATCTCCTGGGCCCTATTCATAGCTAGATACCTCTGAGAGGGTGAGATCACTGCCCTTCTTTGCGCCTCCATTTCTCCGTCAGTAAAGCAAGTTGGCAGTGCCAAGCTCCCTTCTCTGGTGTGTGTGACTGGAGGCTCCAGGACCCTTTGTTCAGGCAAAGTGTCCTCACCCTGGTCCCTTGCCTCAGGGGCCACGGGAATGCCCGGAGATGGCAGGTCCCGAAACGCAGCCACTGGCAGGAAGTTCAAGCTCCCCGTGGAGTTATTTCTTGGAGGAGGAGGAGAGGGCCCTAACCCCTGTGGCGCCTGAGGTATTGTGGGAGGTCCCTCTTGGCATCGGGTACTGCCTCAGCAAAGGCCTGTGATCAGGAGGAGAGGGGGAGCAGCCCATGAATTGTTAGATGAAGGCAAGTTAGGATTGTGACCCGCTGACACAGCACTTTGAAGCCTGCAGAATGTGGTGCACAAGTACTCTCTTTGGAGGTCACGTGACTAATCTTAGCCTTGTTTTACAGTTGTGGAAACTGAGGCTGGGAGAGGTCCAGTGACTTAGAGCCAGTGTCGGTAGCAGGATTTGAACCTAATTCTTAGGAGCCTTCTTGTGCCACATTGCCCTCCTAGGGTTGTCAAACCCTTGTGGATGAGCGCCCTGAACCCTGCGGTCACGTCCCGCCAGGGCTGGAGTTTGGGGACCAGTGGCTCCCATCGCCCTGGGGTCTCTGGACTATTCTGTGACCAGCACAGTGCCGGACCCTTGGCAGGTCTGGTCCCCCTCTCTGCCTGCACTTATTCCTCCCTCCAACCTGGAGACTCCCCTGGCGACAAGGAGGAGCTGGGACATGGTGCCCTAAAGCCTGGGCGGGGCAGGGGGAAGGGATGTGGCTCTCCTGTGTCCATGCCCTCAGCATCCCCTTGTCTGTCGTCTTCCAGGGAAATCGGGAACAACAACCGTGCCCTACTGCCGTGGCTGTTTATGCAAAAGCAGAAATTCAACAGGTTCTGCTGCCCCCTGGAAGGCGTCAAAGCGTCCCCGCTGCAGGTGAGGCCACAGGGCTGCCCCTGGCTCAGGAGGAGAGGGTGTCACACGCTTTGGGGCCGGGCCTTTTACTGCTCCCTGGTCTCTGTGTCCACCAAGGCTCAGGTTGGCATGCTCCGATGGATGCCAGCCCTGGCAGAGGGGCCAGAGCTTCGGACTTCACCCCGGCTGAAGATGCTCACCTGGATTATCAGGGCCAAGTTGCCTCCTCTCCTCCTCTGTGAAATGGGGATGAAGCCGGGCAGTGGGGTGGGGTGTGTATGTGTGTGCTTGTGCACACGTGGTGTGAGTGGTGTGTGAGTGAATGAGAATGTGTGTATGTGAGCGTGTGTGTGTGAGTGTGAGTGCTCATGTGTGGTGTGGTGACTGAGTGTGCATGTGGAGGGGTATATGTGAGTGTGTTGGCATGCTTGTGTGTAGTGTACATGTGTGAGTGTATATGAGTGTGTGTGCATGTGTGAACATGCGCGCTAAGGCTCAGTGACTCTCATCGAATCTTTGTCCTCCAGGCGTGAGCCAGGCTGACTCTCTCCTGTTCTTTGCCTTTTGGGGGACACTGGCCTCCTGCATCATACATGTGGTGGAGGATGACCCGCCTCCTCATCCCTGTTCCTGTGCTCCTGAGCGACCTCTGGCTCAGCACTGGGGCTGGTTCTGAGGTCTCACTGATGGAGGTGACACGGGTCATCTTGGAGTCTCCTGACCCTATGGGGGGAGGACAGCAGAGGTCAGCTTCCTTTTATGGGTGAGGCTTCTGAGGCTCAAGGAAGGTCGCCCAGCCATCGTGGTCAGAGGTGGCACCTGTGGCGTTTGGACTCCAGTTGTTGTGTCCTCGGACCACATGGCAGGACCTGGGAAGGCTTGGGAGGCTTCCCAAGAGAGTACACCCATTGGCCCTTCGGCCCCATGACCAGCACAGCAAGGCGAGGTGTGGATGGCAACAGTCATTTCGTCTTGGGGGCAGGGGCTTTCCTATCACCCATAAGAGGAATGCAGGCAGGTAGCGTGAGGTTTCTTTCCCTCATTTTACAGATAAGAAGGGGAACAAGCATTTATAGACTGCCTATTGTATACCAGGCACAGGGCTGAACATTTTACACGTGTCCTCTCATTTGACTGATTGGGCGGGTGAGTGAGTGACCCATCCAGGGCCACAGCAGGGTGGTGGTAGAACCTGGCAGACCTGGGGTTGGGGCTCATCATCCTGTTGTCTCGATGCCTGGTGGGCAGGGCCAGGCACTGTCCAGGCCCTCGTCCAACTAGAGGGCACCCCTTCTACTCTTCATGTCCCCTGATAGCTTGACAAGGGTCTTTCTCATCATTCCAGGCTGTGGAGGACGCTGGCCCACACACCTCTCCTTCCCCTCCCTCCCAAATACCCAGTTGGTACTTTAAATCACGTCAGAGAAAGGGAGAAAATAGACCTTTCCCCTTCTTTGTGGAGCCGTGGGACTGTGGGCATGGAGCCTTGCATACACACACACTCTGCCTGGCGTTGGTTTGCTGCCTTTCTTTTTTATCTTTCCTCTGTGGAAGGCAAGGAGGAGGGATAGGTTTGTAATAAGAAGGGATAGAGTAGCAAAAGATGATCTGTGTGTTTGGTGCGTGCGTGCGTGTGTGTATGTTTGGTACATATATGCATATGCATGTGTGGCACATGTGTTTTGTACATATACGTGTGTGTGTGTGTTTTTACCTAAAACCAAAAACTTAACAATCGAAGCTCCAAGTGCCAGCTGGGCAGCTCTTGGCCTAGGCTTGCCTGACAAGCTGCTGCATCTGTGGGCTGCCTGGAGACCGGGGGTCTTGAGCACAGGGACCCGGGGCCACTGTGCTCTGTCCTCATGCTGTCTGTCCAGGCCATGCTGTCTGCGCGCTTGGGCCAAGGTCACGCTGAACCAGACGCTTGGGAATGGGTGCCTTGAACTCAAGCCAGGATTTCAGTGCATTTCTTGTGAAGTGAAGCAAACTTTGGCCATGTGTCCGTTCTCTTTCCTCAGACTGAATACCGCAACAAGTGTGAGTTTCTGATTGGTGTGGGTGTGGACCAAGCTGATAAGACCGTGGGCTGCCGCCTGGGCAAGTACAAGGGCGGCACGTGTGCAGTGGTGGAGCCCTTTGACACTGTCCACATCCCATCAGGCACCAAGCGTGTGGTCCGGGCTTTCCAGGAGTATATTCGGTGAGTGAGGCCTATGGAAGCTGAGCCCTTTCCTTGAAGAAGCTTGGGAAGCACTTGCGTGTGTCCCCCTCCCATTAGCAGAGTGGGGCCCTCGAGGACCCCTGGTTCAGTCCTCTTAACCCCTGACAGCCAAAGGTGGTAGATGTGGCTCAGGGAGTGGGGGCAGGGAGGTCCTTCCCCACATCCACTCAGCCCTTTGCAGCGGGGACTGGACAAGAAGAGCCCTTAGTGGACCCTAGGGGACATGATGGGGATGCACCTTCCAGCCAGCTCCAGGCTCAGCAAGCGCCATCTGCTCCAAGATAAATGAAAAGATGCCCTTTTGAGAGATGAGTGAGGGCAGTTGGGCATGTCCAAATTTGCTGCCACCTGTTGGTGGAGCTTGTGGCTGGACACGTAGCTTCCTTCTGTCTCTCACTGGCTGATGTCAGGCATTTCTGGGTCTTGGGTCTCTTTGTCTCTACCTAGATCACTTTTACCAGGAGCTAGCCAGCCCTCTGGGGGCAGTGGCTTAGCCTGAAGTGAAACGAGAAGGTCCGCTCTCTGGAGTCTCGGGGGGCCAGTGGGATGTGTGATGTTACTGACGTTGGGGGCGGCTCTTTGCAGGTCAACGCCCTACTCTGTGTATAGCCCGGAGACGTATGAGGGGCACTGGCGGCAACTCACAGTGCGCACCAGCCGGAGCGGAGAGGTCATGGCGATCATTTACTTCCACCCCCAGGTACCTGCCCTTGTGCCTCCACCTTTAAACGCTTCCCCTGGCAGGCCCCAGAGGCCTCACGGAGAAGAGGGGCAGTAGCGGTTCTGGAGCGGCTGCATTTGAAGGCCCATGAGACACCTTTGAAGATTCTAGCCCCCACTTTACAGATGGAAGGACAGAGGCACCGAGGGGAAGGGGCCTGGCCCAGGGCTTGTGTTCCTGGTGCTCTTCCTCGGGGACTGGCAGCTCCTTAGGCTGCTTTGTTCTCCCCTTTTGAAAAGGAGGGTTCGGTTCTTGGTTCTTGGGGTGCATCTCTGACCCGGCCACGTGCCCCCACTGTGCCTCTGTCTTCTCCTCTATAAGATGGGGATGGTCTTTGGATGACCCTTCTCACAGGGTGCTGAGTCCTTAAAGGGGAGCAAAGGAAAGTTGTAGAGAGAGCTGGAAGGGGCCACTCAGGCCCCCTGCTCTACCCCTTCCACGCACAGATGAAAGAGCAGAGGCCAGCGAGGCAGAAAGTCACTCAAGGAGGGTCCCAGAGCCAGGACGTGGGTGGGATTCTGGGTCTGGGCCTGGAAGAAAACCTTGGAGGGGCCAGAGCGAAGCCCCTCACTTTACAGATGAGGAAACCAAGGTACAGAGGAGAAGGGACTGCTCTCTTGGCACTGTTCAGGCAGAGCCGAAGGGCTCCATGGGCCCTTTTATTCCAGCCAGACCTTGGGGAGGGAGGACTGAGCTGGGAGGTCTGGGGGTGGGCATCCATGGCAACTTCTCTCACCTCCTGAGGAGGTCAGCCCCTGGGAGGCAGAGGGACCCTGGGTGAGCCAGACCCTGCCCCAGGACATCCATCCTGCACATCAGGCTCATCTGCTCGGGCTCCAGTCTTGTCGCTGATGCTGGGAGCCACCCCTGGGAGATTGAGGCATGAGCTGGGCTTGGGAGGCCCCAGAGTGATCGGGGGGTGCTCCGGAGGGATGTGGGGGGCTAAGAGACCAACGGGAGCAACAGCTCAGTGGTGCCATGGACGCAGCGCCAGGCCTGGAGGCAGGAGGACCCGGGTTCAAATGCAGCCCTGGGCAGGTTGCTTAGCCTCTGTGTGCCTCAGTTTCCTCGTCTGTAAAGTGGGGATAATAATGGCTGCTCTCTCCCAGGGTTGTTGTGAGGATCCAGTGATCGTAAAGCCCTTGGCACAGGGCCTGGCACTGGCACGCAGCAGGAGTGTCGATGCTAGCAGTTGTTATCACTGTGTCGCATACAATCACACGTGTTACGATTATTATCGTAGCAGTGATAACAGCGTCACTCTGCAGGCGTGATCTCCCAGTCCTCCTGTGAAGTCCGTGCTTTAGTGTTTGTGAAGCACCTACTGTGTGCCGGGCACTGTCCCTGCCCTCCAGGAGCTTGCAGTCCAAGGGGAGACAAGCAGATAAACAGGAGATAAAGAGCAGGGAGAAGGCAGTGGAGTCAAGTGGAGGAAGCTGGAAGCTCAGTGGTCAGAGCATGGGGGAGGGGCAGCCGGGAGCCCTGAGGAGGAGGAAGGTGTAGAAAGCCTGGAAAGGGGAGGAAGGGCGAAGTTGTGGAGGGCTTCGAATGCCATGTTGTGTTTTGTCCTGGAGATAAGAGGGAACCATTGGAGGTTATTGAGTTGGGGGTGACGCAATCAGATCCTGAGCTTTAGGAGAATCTCCTTAGTGACTGAATGGAGGCCACTGGGGGTAGGCAGGACCCCTGCACCAGGGTGGGGGTGGGGCAGAGGAGGGGGGGAGCGGATTCAGAAGGAGATGCTGCAGAGGTGAAATGTACAGGCCTTGGCGTCATATTGGAGATGGGGGTGAGAGATGGGGAGGGTCCAGGTTTGAGAGCCTGGAGGACTGGGAGGAGGGTGGGAGGTTTAGGGGGAAAGAGGATGAGCTCAGTATTGGGCATGTTGAGTGTGAAGGGTCTCCCGGGCATCCAGTTGGAGATGGGACATTGGCAGAGGGCGGGGGAGACAGGGAGGTCTGAGGACCATCAGCATGGAGGTGGTCACTGAATCCAGGGGAGGGGATCACCCCGTGAAGCAGTACGGGGGACAGAGCCCTGAGGGACACCTGCAGTGAGAGGGTGTGACCTGGAGGAGGAGCCAAGGTCAGAGAGGGGGGAGTCAAGTAGAACTTACAGATGAGGAAACAAACAAGTGACTTGCCCAGGTGGGATTCCTAGCTAAGCCTCCCTGACTCTGGCCCACTCTGTCACTGTCCACTAAGGCCTGACGCTTCTGAGCTGCTCCCGAAGCCAGGATGCCTGGACTCTAGGCTCAGCACCTGTCTGATTCTGCCTGGGGGCAATGACTCCCCACGGAGCGCTGTCCAGGGCTAACTGACCTTATCAGATTGGGCCGAAGGCTCCCCTCGAGTCAGGCCAGAGTGTCCGAGCCCCTGAGGGTGGCCTTTTCTCTCGGCCCTTCAGAAACTCAGTAAAGAAGAACTGGCGGAGTTGAAAGCCTCCCTTGGCCAGCACTTCACAGAGGAGCCCGGCCGGCTCAGCGGGGTGACCTCTCTCTACTTTGTGGAGGAAGGGCAGAGGTAAGGCCCCAGGTAGTCTGGGGAAGAGGGAGAGGCCAGAGCCCGGGGCAGGAGAGGGGCGTGGCGAAGGAGGTGAGGCCCAGACCTGGGGTCCCTCCATGAGTGGAGGAGCTCCTTGCGGGTCAGTGGCTCTTCTGTGGCTTCTCTGAAGACAGCTGATGGCCCAGGAGGGGACCCTGTGCAGACGCTTGCCCAGCCCCGTGCTGGAGGCATCTTCCTGTCTTCTGTCCTCAGGAAGTCTCCCAACCGGGAGGACCTGCCCTTGGAACACGTAGCGGGGGACAAGTACATTCATGAGGAGCTCCTGGGGCTCAAGTTCCGCATTTCCCCTCACGCATTTTTCCAGGTATGTCAGCAAGTATTTATTAAGCGCCTGCTGCATTCTGTTCCAGGCACTGTGCTAAGCACTGCGAATACAGAGAAAGGCAGAGCCCCTGCCCTTGAGGAGCCCCCAATCTAAGAGGGAAGACAACATGGACATAGTTCTGGACAGTGGGAGGAAATCAGCAGAGGGAAGGCATTAAGATTAGGAACCACTGGGAAGGGCTTCTTGAGGTTTGAGGGAAGCCAGGAGACAAGGAGGGGGCTATGCTTCAGCCCTGGGTGAGGAACTGGAAATTGTGTTGGGGGGGGGTCCATGTCATTGGATCGTAGGGGACCCAAAGGGACCAAGTGTGGATGGATTGGAGGTGGAATGAGGGTTTTTGTGAGAAGTCACAGAATGTTTACAGTTGAGAGGACCCTCGAGACCCTTCTAGAGGGACCTATGGAGCAGCTGGAGTGCTGTGGTCTGGGAACTCCTTGGGATGAGGAGGAAGCCCGTAGGGCAGCCCGATACCCCCTTCCAGAGGTGGGGGTGGGTCGTGCCGGGCAGCTGAGGAGAAAGTGGCCCGCTGGCAGTCAGGGCATGCTGGGCACGGTCTCTGATGAGAGGACTGAAACCCTGAGAGGGGCGGTATCCAAAGCCGCCTTGCAAGGGGTGGCCAGAGCCAGGCCTAGGATCAGGCCCAAAATTTCCTCAGACATTTAGGACCTGAGGGCCCAGGAATGACAAAGGCCAAGCCTTAGTTGCTCAGACCTTCACACCTGGTCCTCTGGGAGCAAATGCAGCAGTGTGCCTCTGTTTCCCTGTCTGTAGCAGGTGTCCCGGGCTGAGGCCCCTGCCCACACTCACTGTGTCTCAGTTTTACATTAGTTCAGCAAACACGAGGCCCCTGGCGAGGGGCCAGCACCACGAAGCACCTCGCTGCTGGGCCGGTGACTAGCAACAGTGGTGATGGTCGTGTAGTCAGTCCGAGAGATTCAGATGTGATTGAGAAACATAAAAACACAACACAGCGCAGCGTAGAGAATGTAGTCTGTGATTTGCTGAGTCGGCAGCCGTGGTCACCATCGAAGAGTTTAACGTTGCTGCTGCAGGTTAGAACCTCACAACTAAGAACGACTCGCAACTACTTGGCATTTTCCCCACAGCAGACCTATGAGGCGGATGGCACACACATCCTTATTCCTGCTTTTAGGATAAGGAAAGTATAGCTTTGGGAGTGGAAGGCACTGGCCTGGGACCACATAGCCAGGAAGCATCCAAGCTGGGATTAGTGCCCAGGTCTCCTGCTCCTCTCTCTGCCATCCTACGTGGCCTGTCCTTGGAGGGAAGCTTTAGGAGAGGGCTGACCTCCAGCAGATGTGACAGGATGGCAAGGGACAGACAAGAAAATGGTTAAGTTTGGGGAGGATTTGTGAAGTTCTTACTATGCTGCAGAGCTGGGGAGAGACAAGGACAGAGGCGGGGATGTGGGAAAGGAAGTTCTGTGAGGGTTGGACTCGGTGGCCCCTGAGGCCCCACTAGCTCTCCCACACTCGCCCAGAGTCATCAGAGAGAGAAACCAAGGGCTCTCTGTGAGGTACAGGGAAGCATTTGGCCTCCTCCTCCGAGGGGCCTGGGCCCGCTGCCCACCGTGGCTGGCAAAGCCTTTGGAGGATGTGAGAGCCGGATCTCCTCAGTGTGTGAAGGGCTGCACTTGGGTTGGTGTTTCAGGAGGATTCTTTAAATGGAGAAGAGGGCTGGCAGAGGCTCAGAGGTGGGGGGGAAGGGAAGGAGAGCCCAAGGGCAGAGGAAAGGGGAGGGGATGAATAGTTCTATGGCTTGTGCTGAGCGCAGTCTTCGCAACAACCCTGAGACTTAGATGCCATCATTATCCCCATTTTACAGTTGAGGAAACTAAGGCAGGTGGGGGTTAAGTGACTTGTCCAAGTGACACACAAGCCTGCATAGCCAGTAAGTGTCTGAGACTCAGATTCAGAAGAGGGGAGTAATTCTTTTTTTTTTTTTTTAATAAATTTCTTTATTTATTTTTAGTTTACCACGCACGGTTCTACATAGTTTTGAGTTCCAGTTTTTCTCCCCTCCCTCCCCCCTCCCTCCCCAAGACGGCATGAAGTCTCATATAACTGTCATGTATAACTTCGCATTGAATTAATTTATGCACTAGTCAAGTCGTGGAGAAGAATTTTGACCAATGGAATGAATTATGAGAAAGAAGAAACAGAACCAAAAAAAAAAAACAACCCAAAAACAAAAACAAAAGAGAAGCAGAAAAGGCGAGCATGTAGTGTGCCTCAGTCTGTATTCAAACTTCGCAGTTCTTTGTCTCGATGAAGATAGCATTCTCCATCGTGAGTCCCCTGGAGTTGTCCTTGCCCCTTAGGTTGCTGAGAAAAGCGCAGTTTGTCAGGGTTGGTCCTCACGGAATCCATATATCTGTGGCTGTGCACAACGTTCTCCTGGCTCTGCTCCGCTCACTCAGCATTATGTCATGTAGGTTTTTCCAGGTTGTTATGAAGTCTGCATCATCCAGAGGGGAGTAATTCTAACGCTTCAGCGCAGAGCCTCAGAGAAAGACACAGACTTCCCACTAGATCAAACAGAATTCCTAGACAAAGTGATGGGAGAATTTTTAAATGGCCTAAGTGAAAGGAGAATGGTGGAGGGAAGAACTGGAAAAGAAATGAGAGCTGTGGAGGAGAAACTTAGAAAGACTTACCCAAGTACCCCAGAATTAAAATAGATCAAATAGAAATCAATGGCTCCACGGGAAAATAAAAAAATGTAAATACAAAGTCAAAAGACTGAAAAAAATAGGAGAAAGTATCATGTATCTCATGTCAAAAACAACTGACCTGGAAAATAGATCAAGGAGAGAGAATTTGAGACTCAGTGGCCTGCCCAAAAGCCATGAAGAAAAAACACCAGGATATTCCATTCCAAGAAATCTTGAGAGAAAACTGTCTAGATCTCTTAGAATCAGGGATCAGAGTAAAAAGTAGAATGATTCCACTAGTGACCACCTGAAAGAAACCCACTAGTGAAAACTACGAATGTCGTACTCAAAATCTGGATCTTCCAGGTCAAAGAAGAAGTACTGCAAGCAACCAAAAAGACAGTGGTTACATAGAAAGGAACCAGAGTCAGGGTCACACAAGATTTAGCACTTACTACCTTGAGGAACAGAGAGCATGGAGTGTGATTATCTAGAAAGCAAAAGATGAAGTCTTTATAACTAAGAATAATGTATCCCTCCAAACTTAGTTTAATCCTTTTGGCGTCAGAACCTTTAATGAAATAAGAGGACTTCCAGGTATTCCTGATGGAAGGACTGAAGCTGTGTAGAAACTGAAATACAGATACAGGAAATAAAGAGAAACAAAAGGTTAAAACCAGGACACAATCAGAAAATGTAAAGCTGAAACATTCACATTTCCATGGGGAGGGGATGGGAAGGGAATGATACAGGTGTCCCTTAAAAGCTGCAGTGTCAGCAGGGGTCATGATCTTAAAAGGAGAAAGTAGGGGAAGCTAGGTGGCACAGTGAGTAGAGCACCAGCCCTGGAGTCAGGAGGACCTGAGTTCAAGTGTGGCCTCAGACACTTGACACTCACTAGATGTGTGACCTTGGACAAGTCACTTAAGCCCAATTGCCCTGCCTTCCCCCTTCCAAAAAAAAAAAGAGAGAGAAAGTAAAGGGAGGTAGAGATGTTCATTAGAGAAGAAAAGGCAATTCTGTAAAAACAAACCTACTATTAAGGACCACTGCCCACCTCCTATGGAGCAGTGATGTTCTAGATGCGCTGACCCAAGAGAGGTGTTTTTGGATGTGGCCAATGTGGAAATGTATTTCACTTGTCTGTATTTGTTGTGAGCTCTCCTATTTCCTTTCCTTCCCCCTGTGAGGGAGAGTGGGAGGTGGGGAAGAGCATCCGTGTTAGGTGGGTCCGCCAACCATGCAGAGACGCAAAGATGGAACAGCCAGGAGGCCAGGGTTACTGGATCAAAGAGTATGTGGTGGGGAGTGAGGGGGAGGAAATGGAGAAGGGGGCAGCTTAGGGAGGGCTTTGAAGGCCAAATAGCACTTTGTATTTGCTCCTGGAGGCTATAATAGGGAGCCACAGCAGTTCATGGAGTAGGGAAGTGATGGCACGATCAGACATGAGCTCTAGCAAGTTCCCTTTGGTGGCTGAAGGAAGGATGGTCGGGGGTGGGGGAGAGGACTGGAGGCAGCAGACCCTCCCTACAGGCTCTAGCAGTGGTCCAGCGTGAGGTGATAAGGTTCAGAACGGTAGACGGCATATTTGAGAGACCGTCGCAGAGGTGGAATCGACAGGCCTTGGGGCCATATTGAATGTGGGGGTTGAGAGTGAGGAGTCCAGGATGACTCCTGTGTTGGGACTGGGAGGATGGGAAGGTGGGGGGGGAGGGGAGAGGGTTCAGAGGTAAGGTGGTTCCAGTTGGTCCATGTTGAGTTGGAGATGTCTGTCCACTGGCATTACCTTCAGATGAGCTCAGCTCTGGAGCTCACACCCCCTCGGGTCACCTCCCCATCCCTTTCCAGCTTTTCTTGTCTCCTTGGTTAGCCTGGGAGCTTCTTGAGGGCAGGGGCTGCCTTTTGCCCTTCTTTGTCCGGGACTTAGCACATAGTAGGTGTTGCCTCTCTCTGGGCCTCATTCCTCTGCTCAGTAAGGAGGGGGCACTGGGCTGGGTTGTTTCTGAGCAGCTCCACATCATGGTCTCCTAGGGTTCACCCAGACATATTGGTTCTGGGTTGTTTTCGCACATCTTGTTCCAGAACTCCGTATAGGGACCTCCCCGTGCCCTGGGGGCCTCTTTGGGTCCTTTCCCTGTTTTGTGGTCATGAGGCTGAGCGAGGCCTCGCCAGCTCTCCAGGTGGCTCTGTGGAGGCAGCCGGGAATCCTTGGGGCCCCTCAGGTGTGGGGGTGCTCTGGGTTCTGGTAGGCGTCCCAAGGAGACTCATCCCAGCTGTGGTTCCTCAGGTGAATACACCAGCTGCCGAGGTCCTCTACACAACCATTCGGGACTGGGCCCAGCTGGACAAGGAGAGCACCGTGCTGGACATCTGCTGTGGGACCGGCACCATTAGCCTCTCCCTGGCCCAGGTGAGCTCAAGCCTCTCTCCTCTGAGACCCCAAAGGGCATCTCCTCCAGGGCTCACAGTCATTGTTTAGTTGGCCTCAATGATCATAGGAGGGGGGGGTTGGGCTGTGGCAGCAAGGGAGGGGAGAGGCCCACAGGCCCCTTGTGGGAGAGTGAAAGGCCACGAATGTCTGACCAATGGTCATGAGCACTACCTGGAGCCTAACATTTCTCACCGGCCCTGGCAGAGAAATGGGGTGTTCTGGGGAGAGAAAACCAGCTTGAGAGGCAGGACAACAGGGGTTCAGGTCCCCAGTCTGACTCATGCTGGCTGTGTAGCCCTGGGCCAGTCACTAATCATGACCATGGGACTGACTGACCTCAGTGGAAGGGTTCTTGGGTCCCCAGGTAGGCTTGCAAGTGATCCTGAGTTCTTTTCTCCCCCTTTCTAGAAAGTGAAGAAAGTGATTGGCATCGAGCTGTGTCAGGAAGCTGTGGAAGATGCCCGAGTGAATGCCAAGATGAATGGTTGGTCTAACAGCCCTGGTGGGGGAGGGGCCTGGGGCTTGAGGACCATCCATTCTCCCAGGGTCGCCTCTAGGCTGGAGTGGGGCCTCTTTGGCTCCTAGCGGGATCTGGGCGTGTGTCTGTGTGTGTTTGCACACGCGCCAGGGACACAAGGTGCCCTTGTGGTCATATAGAACAGGATTAGACCCGCAGGGTGGCCTGCGAAGAGCAGGACCAGGAGCACTGGGGACAGGGCAGGTTAGGCTAAGCTCCAGGGAAAGAAAAGGAGACCCTGTGAGTGGCCAAAGTGGCCTGGGCCACCAGGCAAGAAGAGGGGCCCCCTCTGGGCCCCTGAATGTGGCCTGTGACTTGGGAAATGGAGATTGTGGCCCTGCTGTCTTCGGGGTCCAGCAGTTCCGGAGCTGACCGTTGGAGCTGCCTACCAGCCTGCCCTGGCAGCCTTTGGAGTAGGGTGGGATAGCTGCCCACACAGCCAGGCAAGCTGGGGTCTAGCTCTTGGGGTTTCTACTCACCCTGCAGCTCTGGACAACATCGAGTTTCACTGTGGCAAGGCTGAGGATCTGGTCCCCAACATCATGAGCTCCTTGGCCTCGCAGAGGCTGACTGCCATTGTGGATCCACCCCGAGCAGGACTGCGTGAGTGACAAGGGCTTGAGGCGGGCATGTGGAGTGCGCAGTGCCTGGTGGGGAAGGCCTGAGGGGCAGAGGTGGGAAGGAAGGCCACCCTGGGAATTTAGCTTGGCCTCTGGTCAGACCTGCTGCTGCCCTTCCTCCTCACTGACCTCTGTCCCCTCTGTTCAGACTCCAAAGTCATCCTGGCCATCCGGAGAGCCGAGCACCTGAAGAAACTCATCTACGTCTCCTGTAACCCCCGGGCGGCCATGACCAACTTTGTGGAGTGAGTTCTGCTTGGGCCCCTCCTGGGGGTGGGGATGAGAGCATGGGGCCCTCAGGGCTAGGGAGGGCCTCCCCCATCGTTGAAGCAGACCCTCAGAAAGGCAGGGCAGGGCCTGAGGAAAGCTCTAGCCGCCCCCCCCCCCCAACACACACACAATTGGGCCATTCTGTCCTCTCCCCAAAAGGGGCTCAGATCAGGAAGATCTCCAAATTTGTCCTACAGGACCCAAGAATTTATGACTGAAAGCAGGTTTGGGGTTTGCTAATGCTCAGCCCTTCACACCCACATGCTGAGGCCCTGTGACCTGAGTTGCCTGATGGAGGCAGCTCTTCCCAGTCTCTTACCAGCCAGGGTCCTCTCTGGGCCTCCTCTGTCAAATGAGGGGCTGTAAGAGTCCCTCTGGGGTTCCTGGACTCCCAGAGCCTCCCTGGCTGTCCCGACCATCCCACATGCTTGGGTCCTTTGTCCTGAGGCCACCCCACCCGAAGCCACCGAGCTGGGCAGCAGGACCGGATGCAGGGAGGGGAGGAATCCGAGCTGGACACTGACGCCCCTCTTCTCTCCCTAAGCCTTTGTCGAGCCCCCTCCAACAGGGTGAAGGGCTCTCCCTTCCGCCCAGTCCGGGCTGTGGCCGTGGACCTGTTCCCGCAGACCCTGCACTGTGAGATGCTGATTTTATTCGAGAGGGTTGAGCATCCCAACGGCTCAACAGCTGCTGCCACAGGGGGCTCTTCCCCAGAGAGCCCGCCTCCCCTCCCTCCCCCCGTTGCTGGGGTGGCCCAGGCAGAGGACTGTCCAGATACTCCTGAGGCTTCTCCCAGTGACCAGTACAGCAGCCCAAGCCCCCTGCCCCCAGCAGCCTGTGATTCATAGCACTCTCCACCGGGAACAGGAAAGGCTGTGAAGCTGATCCCACAAAGCCAGAGCCCCAAGCTGGCAGGGGACAGAAGAGCAGCAGGACCCAGAGGTCGGCCAAGACCGGGATGAGATCAGAGGGCTGGGCGGGGGCTGGGCAGTCACCCCACAAAGCAGCTGAAATAAATGGTTTTGGAGTTAATGCCTCCGTCTTGTGGCGGCTCCTTCTCAGAACAGGGCAGCCGAGCCCTCTGGGGTGCAGCAGGCACTCCCTCCTCTGCCCACTCCCCGCTTTGGCCTCCCAGCTTCAGGCAGAGGAGGAGAGAGAATGATGACGATGATTGCACTGTGCAGACACCTCATCTGAGCCTCACAACCGTGGGAGATAAGTGAGCTCAGGCCCAATTTACAGATGGGGAAACACAGAAGTGACTTGCCCAGGGTCATCCACCTAATAAGTGAACTGAGGTCCAAAGCTGTATCCACTGCACCACCTGGCTAACTTAATTGACTCAGTATACTGCTTTTTAATCGGGAGCCCTTAGTCCAGCGCCTCAGCTCCTCCCAGGATACCTTCCCTTCCACGGCCTTTGCCCGTCGGCCTCTCTGAGGCACTCCCATCTTTACCTTCAGACCAACAGGGAGACACGTTGGCCACTCTCATGGGGCCTCCTCTCTGCATTTACCAGCTCCGTCGTCCAGAAGTCCGGTCATTTCCAGCCAGTCTCCTCAGTCCTCCCTTTGACTAACAAACAGCAGCACTAATTCTGCATGGAGGTAGCCCCGGGCTGCTGGGCAGAGGGGATGGGGTGAGGGGGCCCCACTGGCTCTGTCTGTCATCTCTGGCTGCCCAGTTCCTCCTGTATTGCCTCTCCAGGGCCCTTCCCTCTCCTGCACTTTACTGTCCCCCAAGTTTCACAACCACCTCCTCTCCTTTGTGCCCCTCAGGACTGAGCTGGCTTCCACCTGCTTTGGTCATGGGGCCTTGACCTTGGGGAAACTGTCAAGGAGTTAATGCTCCATCTACCAAGGGTCACGGAGTACACCTGGTCCAGGGTGCTAAGAGTGGGACAATTCAGGACAAGGGTGCCTGGAACCAAGGGCCCTCCATGAAGTCTGGTAGTGGGACACCCTTCCCCTCATCCCAGGCAGCCAAGGGATTATTACCAAAGGCATTGCCACAGGGGTCCCAGGGCCCACCAAGGGCTGCGGGAGTGTGGGACGTGGCAAGGGTGGACTCAACTGGGCATCTTGCCAGGGCAGAGGGTGTGAACAACTTCATTATGACTTTTCTGGCATGATTCCAGATCATTTTTAGAACAGTTGGGACAAATTCATAATTCCACCAGATAAACATCTGTGAGCTTGTATTCCCAGAGTCACACCCCCCGCCCCCAGCTTTGACCACTTTCATTCTTTGACTTGTTCATCTTCTGATGGGTAGCAGATAAAACCTCAGGGTTGTGCATTTATTCTTGGTGATTTTGAAAACTGCTTGTTCATTTCCTTTGACCAGTTTTAGGGAAAGGCTGTTTTTCTTACTTAGGTGTATGAATTCTTATATAAATATATATCACACATTACATGTTAAAGCAATTTTAACATTTATAGGGTTTTTTTTAGGTTTTGAGTTCCAAATTCCATCCGTACCCCCTTCCCTCTCCTCCCCGCTCCTTGAGAGGCTGAGCAATCAGAGGTTATACATGTGTAATCATGTAAAACGTTTACAAGGAGACAGATTTTTAAGAAGAAAGTGAAAAACAGCACGCTTCAATCTATTCAAACAACAGCTCCTTCTCTGGAGACAGTGCGCTGCGTCGTTCTTTGGGCTTGTCTTCAAGTGCATTGCTGAGAAGAGCTAAGTCTTTCACAGCCGATTACCAAACGTAGTGTACAGTGTTATTCTGGCTCTGCCCATTTCATTTAAGACTTGCAGGTTTTTCTGAAATCATCCTGTTTATCATTTCTTACAGCACAATCATATTCCATCACAACCATGCACCACATTCAGCCATTCCCCAATTGATGGGCAGCCCCTCAATTTCCAATTGGCCACCTCAAATAGAGCTGTTTTAAATATTTTTGTACGTGTGGGTCCTTTTCCCTTTCTTATGCTCTCTTTGGGATACAGACCTAGTAGTGGTATTGCTGGGTCCAAGGATATGCGCAGTTTATTGCACTTTGGGCACAGTTCCAAATTGCTCTCCAGAATGGTTGGATCAGTTCACAACTCCACCAACAGAGCATTAGTGTCCCAGTTTTCCTACATCCCCTCCAACATTTATCATTCTCCTTTTCTGTCATATTAGCCAATCTGGTAGGTGTGAGGTGGTACCCCAAAGTTGTTTTAATTTGCATTTCTTTAATCAATAGTGATTTAGAGCACTTTTTCATATGACCATGGATAGCTTTGATTTCTTTATTTGAAAACTGCCTGTTCATGTCCTTTGTCCATTTATCAATTGGGGAATGACTTGTATTTTTATGAATTTGACTCAAGTTTTCTATGTATTTGAGAAATGAGGCCTTTATCAGTGATACTTATGCAAAAATTTTTACCCAGTTTTCTGCTTTTAATTTTGGTTGCATTGGTTTTGTTTGTGCAAAAACTTTAATTTTACATAATCAAAATTATCTATTTTACATTCTGTAATGTGCTCTATATTTTCTTTGGTTCTAAATTCTTCCCTTATTCATACAGGGTGTTCCTGAAGTCTGGACACATAGGCAAAAATGCATATTTTCAAGAAATGAAATGAATGAAATTTTCAACCCCATTTGACTTAATTAGACTATTAACAAATAACATCTTCAATATTATTTCCGTCATTTGTGATGCAAAGGTTGATGCGCTTTGCCAGATTCACATGAACTTGGTGTGATAACTCCACATTGCTGTCAATTTTCCTATGTGTCCAGACTTTATGGACACCCTGTAGATCTGACAAATTTTCTATGCTCTCCTAATTTGCTTATGCTAGCACTCTTTATGTGTAAATCATGTGCCTGTTTTGTCCTTATCTTGGCATACAGTTTGAGGTGTTGGTCTATGCCTAGTTTCTGCCTTACCGATGTCCAGTTTTCCCAACAGCTTTGTCAGGTGATGAGTTTGTGTTCCAAAAGCTTGGCTTCTTGAGTTTATCACTCTTTAGACTACCATGGTTATTTTACTGTAATGGAATGTGTATCTAATCTGTTTCACTGGTCCAGTACTGTTTCTTAGCCGGGACCAGATTGTTTCGATAATTACCGCTTTATAACAGTTTGAGATTTGGTACAGCTAGATCAATTCTCTTCTTAAGGATGTTTACTGGGAAAAAATTTTTTTTCCCAGTCAATAATTCCCTTTCTCATCCTGGCTGCATGGAAGGGGAGGGTGGTAAAGGAAGAAGGAAACAGACATTATTAAGCTCCTACTGCATGCCAGGACTACGCTAACTCCTTTCCAAATATCTCATCTGACCCCCAATGATAACACTAGAAGGTAGCTGCCGTTATTATCCTCATTTTATAACTAAGGAAACAGGCAGGGAGAGGTTAAATGACTTGACCAGTGTCTCACAGTAAGTGTTTGAGGCTGGATTTTAATGCAGGTTTTCCTCATTTCAGACCCAGCATTCTATCCACTGTGTCACTAACTGTCCGATTTTGTTCACGAAAAGACATGAAAAGAAACTTATGAAAGTTTCTATTTTAAGGCAGAGCCAAAGTAGTGGAGAAAAATCCAGAAATTGCCTGAGCTCCCCCCAGTTTCCTTTGGAAACAACATTATATCAAGCCTCTAAATGGATTCTGGAGTGATAGAACCTACAAAAGACAGAGTGAAACAATTTTCCAGCCCAAGATAACTTAGAAGGACTTCAGGAAAGATCTGTCTCACTTGGGTACAAGGGGAGCCCAGCCCAGCAGGAGGCTCTTAGCCACAGCAAAGATCAGCAACCAAGGCCCCTTGGTCCTGGCTTGGCAGACCAGTGTGAGGCCTCCAGCCCTAGTGCAGCAGGCAAATTGCCAGCTGCAGAACACAGAGCACAACAGGTGTCACTAGGCTGGGCTACCTCAGTGCAGTGGGCAAGCCCCAGTCCCCAGAGGCCCTGGCACAGAAAACCCATGACCAGGCACAAGAAGCTTGGGACAATGGCCCTTGTGTCCCAGGAACAGCTCAACTTTAAAAGTCACAAAATAGCCTAAAAAAGGAGGGGGGAAAAAGAGCCTTCACAGCTACTATAGCAACAGGGAAGATCAAAACATAAACTCAGAAGAGGACAACAATGTTGAAATGCCTACATGTGAAGCCTCAAAGGGGAATATGAATTGGTCGTAAGACCAAAAAGTCTTCTTAGAAGAGCTCAAAAAGGATTTTAAAAATCAAGTAAGTGAGGGAGAAGAAAAATTGGGGAAAGAAATGAGAATGCAAGAGACAGTCAACAAGTTGGAAAAGGAAAGACAAAAATTGACTGAAGAAATTCCTAGAAAAATACAATTGGCCAAATAGAAAAAAATCTACTGAAGAAAACAACTCCTTTAAAAATAGGATTGAGGGGCAGCTAGGTGGCGCAGTGAGTAGAGCACTGGCCCCAGACTCAGGAGGACCTGAGTTCAAATCTGGCCTCAGACACTTGACACATGTACTAGCTGTGTGACCTCGGGCAAGTCACTTAACCCCTATTGCCCTGCCAAAAAAAAAAAAAATGAAAAAAAATAAAAGGATTGGCCAAAGGGAAAAGGAGGTACAAAAGCTAACTAAAGAAAATAATTCCTTAAAAATTAGAATTGGGCAAGTGGAAGCTAATGACTCTGAGACATCAAGAATCGGTCAAACAAAATCTAAGGAATGAAAAATTAGAAGAAAATGTAAACTACCTCATTGGAAAAACAACTGATCTGGAAAATAGATCCAGGAGAGAGAATGTAAGAATTAGTGGGTTACCTAAAAGCCATGATCAAAAAAAAGAGCCTGCACAGCATCTTTCAAGAAATTATCAAGGAAAACTGCCCTGATAGCCTAGAACCAGAGGGTAAAATATTCATTGAAATAACCTACCGATCACCTCCTGAAAGAAATCCCAAAATGAAAAATCCCAATCAGGTCAAGGAGAAAACACTGCAAGCAGCCAGAAAGAAACAATTCAAATATCAAGGAGCCACAGTCAGGATTACACAGGAGCTTCTACATTAAAGGACTGGGGAATAAAGTACTCTGGGAGGCAAAACATCTTGGATTTCAACCAAGGATCAACTACCTAGCAAAATTGAGTATAATCTTTCAGGGAAAAAATATGGATATTCGATGAAATACAAGACTTTAAAACTTAACTGAGAAGCATGAAAAGGTAAATAAGAAAAAACAGACGTTATTCAATGACATTAAACTTTTCATCCCTCCATGGGAGGATGATACTTGTAACTCTTGAGAACTCTAACTCTATTAGGGCAGTTAGGAGTATACATAGACCGAGGGTGTGGGTATAAGTTGACCTTGATGTGATGATGTAAAAAAAAGGGGTGAAAAAAAAAAAGATTGTACTGTGAGAAGAGGAAAGGAGGAGGCAGAATGGGGTAAATTACATCACACGAAGAAGCATAAAAGACCTTTATAGTAGAGGGAAAAAAGGGAAGGGGTGAGCATTGTTTGAACCTTACTCTCATCGGATTTGGCTCAAAGAGGGATAACACACTCAGTTGGGTATAGAAATCTATCTTACTTTATAGGGAAGTAGGAGGAGAGGGGAAAGAAAAGTGAGGGGGGTTGATAAAAGGGCAGATTGAGGGAAGTGGTAGTCAGAAGCAAAACACTGGTGAGGAGGGACAGGGTGAAAAGGGAGAGAAAAGTATGAACAGGTAAAAATAGGATGGGGGGAAATACACAGCAATCATAACTATGAATGTGAATGGGATGAATTCTCCCATAAAATGGAAGCAGATAGCTGAGTGGATTAAAAACCATACTCTTACAATATGTTGTTTACATATTTGAAGCAGAGAGATACACAACAGAGTAAAGATCCAAGGCCAGAGCAGAATATATTACTTTTCAGCTGAAGTTAAAAGCAGGGGTAGCAATCCTGATCTCAGCAAAAGCAAAAAATAGATGTAATTAAAAGAGACAAGCAAGGAAAGGTACCTTTTTAAAAGGTACCATAGACAATAAAGTAATATCAATACTAAACATATATGCAGTAAGTGGTATAGCATCCAAATTCTTAGAGAAGTTAAGTGAGTTACAGGAAGAAATAGACAATAAAACTATACTAGTGGGGGACTTCAACCTCCCCTTCTCAGAACTAGATAAATCTAATCACAAAATAAACAAGAAAGAAGTTAAGGAGGTGAATAGAATTTTAGAGAAGTTAGATATTATAGACCTCTGGAGAAAACTGAATAGGAATAGAAAGGAACATACCTTTTTTCTCAGAGATAACATGGCACATACACAAAAAATCAACTGTGTATTAGGGCATTAAAAATCTCACAACCAAAGGCAGAAATAGATGCATTCTTTTCAGATCATGATGCAATAAAAATGTGTACTAAAGAGCCATGGAAACATAGATTTAAAATTAATTGGCAATTAAATAATCTAATCCCAAAGAATGAGTGGGTGTGGTGGTCCTGATCTGGGAAAAGCCATAAAAACTTAAATGCTGTGAAAAGTGGAAGCTGAAATATGATGACCTGTTAAAAATCATAACTTAGATACTGAATCATAATTTAGACAATGAGTCAAAACTTAGATACTATGACCTATGAAAGCCATAGCAAGAATATCATGACCCATATGTAACCAGGACTTTTGTTTGGGCATAACATTGGCTTAATGCCCAAGCTCATTACTAAGCAGAAAACCCAAAATGTCCACCTGTCAGTAGTGATGCACTCTCTAGCTCCTCTGCCCTTTGTCTGTTTTCTATAATCACCATGGGGATTTTCTTTTGGGGGGATCCACTGAACTCTCTGGCAGCTGCCCCAGATTGCCCCTGTTTTGTAAGTAATTATAAAGATTGATTAAACTTCTATATCCAGTCTTGTGCTCCTTGACCTCTTCCTTTGGTATCAAAACTCACCCTACAGTTATGAGGGAGACACAGGGTTCCCCAGCCAAGGAAACTCTGGACCTTACAGTGGGTCAAACAACAAATCGTAGAAACAATCAATAGGTCCTCAAAAAGAATGACAATAATGAAACAACAAACCAGAATTTATGGGATGCAGCCAAATCACTTGTTGGGAGAAACTTTATATCTCTGAATGCTGATATGAATAAAATAGAGAAAGAAGAGACCAATGAATTGGGCATGCAACTGGAAAAGCTAGAAAAATCGCAATTAAATACCAAAACAGAAATTCTGAAAACCAAAAGAAAGATTAATAAGATTGAAAGAAAACTATTGAACTAATAAATAAAACTAAGAGCTGGTTTTATGAGGGGAAAAAACAAGAAAATAGATAAACCTTTGGTTAATTTGATTTAAAAAAAAAAGCCAAGTTACCACTATCAAAAATGAAAAGGCTGAATTCACCAATGAAGAGGAAATTAATGCAATAATTAGGAGCTATTTTGCCCAAATGTATGCCAATAAATCTGACAATCTAAGTGAAATGGGTGAATATTTACAAAAATGTAAATTGCCCAGACTAACAGAAGAGGAAATAAAATACCCCATTTTAGAAAAAAATTAACAAGCCATCGATGAACTCCCTAAGAAAAAAATCTCCAGGGCCAGATGGATTTACAAGTGAACTCTACCAAACATTTAAAGAACAATTAATTACAACACTATATAAACTATTTGGAAAAATAGGCAGAGTCCTACAAAATTCCTTTTATGACACCAATATAGTGCTGATACCTAAACCAAGAAGAGCCAAAATAGAGAAAGAAAATTACAGACCAATTTCTCTAATGAATATTGATGTAAAAATTTTAAATAAAATATTAGCAAAGAGATCACAACAATTTGTCATGAGGATAATACACTACGACCAGGTGGGATTTATACTAGGAATGCAGGGCTGGTTCAGCATCAGGAAAACTATTAGCATAATTGGCCACATCAATAACAAAACCAACAAATCACATGATTTCTCAATAGATGCCAAAAAAGCTTTTGACAAAATACAGCATCCATTCCTATTAAAAACATCAGAGAGCATAGTAATGGAGTTTTCCTTAAAATAAGTGATATCTATCTAAAACCATCAGCAAACATTATATGTAATGGGGATAACTGAGCAGCTTTCCAAGTAAGATCAGGGGTGAAACAAGGATGCCCATTATCACCACTATTATTTAATATTGTACTAGGAATGTTAGCTTTAGCAATAAGAGAAGAAGACATTGAAGGAATTAGAATAGGCAATGAGGAAACGAAAGTACTCTTTGCAGATGATATGATGGTATACTTAGACAATCAACTAAAAAACTACTTGAAATAACTAACAGCTTTAGCAAAGTTGCAGGATATAAAATAAACCCACATGAACCATCAGCATTTCTATCTATTACCAACAAAGCCCAGTAGCAAGAGATAGAGAAATTCCATTTAAAATAACTGCAGACAATATAAAATATATGAACACAATTATAAAACACTTTTCACACAAAGTCACATCTAAATAATTGGAAAGTATCAATTGCTCATGGATAGGCTGAGCTAATATAATAAAAATGACAATTCTACCTAAATTAATTTGCTTATTCAGTGCCATTTTAATCAAACTACCAAAAATTATTTTATAGAGCTAAAAAAAATAACAAAATTCATCTGGAAGAAAAAAAGGTCAAGTATCAAGGGAATAAATGAAAAAAAAATGCAAAGGAAGGTAGCCTAGGCATACTATATCTAAAACTATATTATAAATACCATCAAAACTCATATCATCATCAATCATCAAAACTATTTAATACTGGCTAAGAAACTGACTGGTGGATCAGTGGAATAGGTGAGGTACGTAAGACACAGTAGTGAATTATCATAGTAATCTACTGTTTGATAAACCCAAAGACTCCAGCTTCTGGGATAAGAACTCACTATCTTACAAAAACTGCTGAGAAAACTGGAAAATAGTGTGACAGAAACTAGGGATAGATGAATATCTCACACCATATACCAAGATTAGGTCAAAATGAGTACACAATTTAGACATGAAGGGTGATACCATAAGCAAATTAGGAGAGCAAGGAATAGTTTAGAGCTTTAGACAAGGGAAGAATTTATGGCCAAAGAAGAGATAAAGGACATTATAAAATACAAAGTGGATAATTTTGATTACATTAAACTTAAAAAGGTTTTGCAGAAGCAAAACCAATGCAACCAAGATTAGAAGGAAAGCAGAAAGCTGGGAAACAATTTTTACAGCCAGTGTTTCTGATGAAGGCCTCAAATATAAAGGGTGTCCCTAAAGTCTGGACACATAGGAACATTGGCATATTAACAGACCTTAGCCCCCTTGACTTCTTTTTCTGGGGTATGCTAAAGGAGAAGGTGTGCTTAATGAAAATCACAGCTGCAACACACTTGATTGAATGCATAGAGTGAATGTGCTAAAATTGATGGCAATGTGGAGTTATTGCATTGAGTTCATGTGAATCTTGCAAAGCGCATTAACCTTTGCATCACAAATAATGGAAATCATATTGAAGATATTATTTGTTAATATTCCAATCAAATAAAATGTTGTTGAAAATTTCATTCATTTCATTTCTTGAAAATATGCATTTTTGCTTATGTGTCCAGACTTCAGGAATGCCATGTATAGAGAACTGAGTCAAATTTATAAGAAGACAATTGATAAATGGTCAAAGGATATAAACAGACAGTCTTCAGATGAAGAAATTGAATCTATATTCACATGAAAAAATGCTCTAAATCACTATTAATTGAGAAATGCAAATTAAAACAAATCTGAGCTCACCTCACACCTATCAGATTGGCTAATATGACAGAAAAGGAAAATGATAAATGTTGGAGAGGTTGTGAGAAAAATCAAACACTACTGCATTGTTGATGGAGTTGTGAACTGATCCAACCATTCTGGAGAGCAATTTGGAGCTATGCCCAAAGGTTTATAAAACTGTGTATATCCTCTGATCCAGCAATACCACCACTAGGTCTTTACCCTAAAGAGATCATAAAAAAAGGAAAATGATCCACATGTACAAAAATATTTATAGCAGGAGAACATTGCACACAGTAACAGCAACATTTTGTGATGATCAGCTTTGACAGACTTAACTCTTCTCAGCAGTACAATGATCAAAGACAGTTCCAAAAGACTCATGATGGAAAGCGCTATCCACATCCAGAGAAAGAACTATGGAGTCTAAATGTAAATTGAAGCATACTATTTTCTTTTTTTGTTTGTCTGTTTTTCTTTCTCTAGGTTTTCCCCTTTTGTTCTGATTCTTCTTCACAACATGACTAATGTGGAAATTAATATGATTATACATGTATAGCCTGTATCAGATTGCTTTGCCATCTTGGGAAGTGGGGAATGGGAGGTAAGGAGGGAGAAAAATTTGGAATTCAAAATCTTATAAAAGTGAATGTTGAAAACTATATTTGTATGTAATTGGAAAATAATATAATACTATTAAGTGGAAAAAATAAAATATGTAACACTGAAAAAAAAAGTTTCCCTTTTATCTTTTTTGAGCACCTCTGTTTATTGTTTAGTTAAGTTCCCCCTAACCAGAGATGTGAAAGGTAGTTCCTTCCATCTTCTAGTTGTTGTTTTTGTTGTCTTTTTAATGAGTTGCCCTCTTTTTGGGAGCTTATTGTGATACGTGGTGTAAATGCTGGTCTAAACCCACTTTCTGCCAAACTAATTTCCAGTTTTCCAAGCAGTTTTTATCAGACAAAGCATTTTCCCCTTGTCATTTGTGTTTCTGGGCTTATTGAACATTAGTCTACTATGTTTAAAGTGTTTTTACTTCACTAAATGTTTCCCAATTACATGTAAAAAACCCCAATCTTTAATATTAATTTTTTTTTTAAATTTTGAGTTCCAAATTCTCTTAACCTTTCCTCCTCCACATTTTGAAAAGGCAAGCATTATATCAATGGTAACATTTCCATATTAGTCATGTTGTAAAAGAAAACACAGACAAAAAAATAAACACCAGAAAAATAAGCAAAAAAAAATATATGTTCAGATTTGCATTCAGACTCCATCTCAGCTCTTTCTTTGGAGGCAGAGAGCATTTTTCATCATGAGCCCTTTGGAATTGTCTTGGATCATGGTATTACTGAAAAGAGCTAAGTCATTCCCAGTTGATCATTGCTCAAGGTTCCTGTTACTGTGTACACGTGTTTTTCTGGTTTTGCTCACTTCTATTTGCATCTATTCATGTAAGTCTTCCTCAATGAAGACTTTAATGACACTATCTCCTTCATCATTTCTTGTAGCATTAGGCTACTATGTTTAATACCTTCTGGGTCTTGCTTACCTAGTTTATTCCATTGTTCAAGTTTTCTATTTTTTAATCACTACTGAATAATTTGATGAATACTGTTTTATAAGATAGCTTGAGATTTAATTATTCTAGAGTTTCTACTTTAAAAAAATCATTACCCATATGTTTATTTGATATGTTGCTCCCCCAGATGAATTTTGTTATTATCCTGTTTAGTTCTATAAAATAACTCTTTGGCAGTTTGATTGGCTGGCACGGTCTATAAACCAACTTAGATATTTTTTTATTAAATAGACACAACATAACTATAAGTGGTGAATAGCCATTCATTTGTTTTAGGTTTTACTTTATTACTTCTGTAAAGAGTATTTTTAGTCATATTTATATGGGTATAGAGCATGCTCTGATGAGTTTACACCCAGATATTTTATGCATTTTGTAGTTGTTTCAAATGGAATTTCTTTTATATTTCTCCTGGTTTTTGTTAATATATAGAAATACTAGTAATTTTGGTGGATTAATTTTATAACTTGTTACTTTACTAAAGTTATTTAGTTGCTTTAATTTTTTTCATTGAATTTCTTGGATTCTCTACATAAAACATATCCACAAATAGAGGTAATTTTGCCTCCTCTGCGTATGATTATTCTTTCTTTCTTTGTTGTTTTGTTTTGTTTATTTTATCACTAAGCCTAGTTTAGCACAGGCTCTAGGGCTACTTTCCCAAACTCCTGTTCATACTGGCAGACTGGGTCCTCAGAGAGTATCTGGGTACTTTTCTCCTCAGGGCTTTAGGTGCAACTCTGAGAGGATAAAGGTGTCTTTCTAATTGCTCATGAACCCCCATCAGCGTGCTCCCTCAGTGATATCAATTAGCCAGGCTGACTTAATTATTGTCCCCCTTGGCAGCCATTGACAAAGTCAATCATTTTCTTCTCTTTGATAGTCCCTAGGTTTTCATGAGGTTGTTTTCTCTTGCTTCTCCCCCTACTAGCCTAACCTCACTCCTCATTCTCCTTTGCTGGATCTTCAGGTCACACTAGCTAACAGTGGGTGACTCCCAAGGCTTTCTTCTGGCTCCTCCTCTCTTCTCCAGCTATACTGTTTTGCAGATAATTCCCAGATCTATTTGTCCAGCCCTAGCTTCTTCTTCACCTCCAGCATTGCATCTCCAACTACCTACTGGTCATTTTTTTTACCTTCATTTTAAAATTTAGAGTTCCAAATTCTCTCCCCCACCCCCTCTCCCACCCATTGAGAAAGCAAGCAATATGAGACCCATTAAACATGTGAAGTCATGTGAAATGTATTCTATTAGACATTTTGAACTGGATGTCCTGTAGTTGTCTTAAACTCAAAGTGCTTAACACTCAACTCACTATCTTTCTCCTTAAACCCTCCTCCTTCCAAATTTCCCATTTCTGTTGAGGACACTACCCCTCCCCCTCCCCAGTTACCCAGGCTTATAACTTAGATGTCATGCTGAACTCTGCCCTGCCTGCCCCACTTACCCCCCATCCAATAACTTGCCAAGTCCTGTTGATGTTACCTTCATAACATCTTTTATGTTCAACCCTTTCCTTCACGACACTGCCAGCACCATGGGGCAGGGCCTCATCACCTCACGCCTGGATTATCTGCTGGTTGGCCTCCCTGCTTCAAGCATCTTCCACTGGGCCATGGAATAGATCTTCCTGCAGCCCAGGTCTGACCAGGTCACTCTCCCATTTGAGGAATTCAGGTGACTCATTACCTCCCCAATCAAACAGAAAATCTTCTGTTTGACTTGTAAGGCCTCTCAGTCCTGACCCCCTCCTACCTTCCCAGTCTTTTTTACACCTTACTCTCCCCTCCAGATAATCCTATGACACCGGCCTCTGAGCTGTTCCTGACAGCCAGCTGTCTACGTCTCATCTCCAGGCATTCTCACTGCCATCCCTCACGCCTGGAGCATTCTCCTTTCTTCAGCTCTCTCTTCTCACTTCTTTGAGTTCTCAGCTAAAATGTCTTCCCCCGCAAGGAGCCTTTCCCAGCCATCCTCCATCTTGGCGCCTTCCCTCTGAGATTATCTCCAATTTATTCTGTCTCTATCTTGTTGGGACACAATTGTTTTCTTGTTGCTTCCCTCTTAGATTGTGAGCTCTTTGAGAACAGCGATGAGGTCTCTGTCCCCTTTCTTTATGTCCACAGTGATTAGTGCAGTGCCTGGCATATAGTAGGTGCTTAATAAAAGCTTGTCGACTTAATCATCCTTTAGAAGTACTAAGTTGGTTAATTAAGGTAGTTAAGAACAGTTGATACAAAAGCATTCCCTGCAAACTGGGAGCACAATCTCCCACAGGTACATACAGAGGCTAAGGTAGAGTGGGTTCATATGGTGAAGGGTAATGATTATTGGAAATCTTTTTTTCCTCTTTATGGGATCCTTGTGAAGTTCCCATTGTAGAATCCTGAAGCGGTGCTCCCTCGGAATGTCTAGTTTATCCCTGGCTCCTGGTGCAGGTGCTACCATTCTGAGAAACTTGGGAGAAATCCAGAATCTTCCTACCTTCTGAAGTGCACAAGGTCTTCCTCTGGTAAAGCTGGGAGAGGCAGAGAGGAAACAGGCTCTCTCCTCCAGTTCTGAGCAGTTCCCTCTTGGGGCCTGGCTAAATCTGCCTCTGCCCCTGAGCCAGGATCCCAATTCTGGGCCAGCTTATTTTATCCAGGCCCCCCAAGTAGGACTGAGTTTCCCAACCAAGCCCGGGACACTTCCTGTGGGGCATCCTCACTTTCATCCCTTCCAAACTGATTAAAGATTTCGTGCAGCTAGTTTAACATCTTTGGATTGACTGATCCAATAAGTTCAGTTGATTCAACGGAGATCTTCTCACCTAATAAAGCTAACAGGGCTAGAACATCTTGTTAGTTACTTTAATTGGCAAGAAGCTATTGATTATTTCCAACCTCCACCCACACACTGGCATTTCCAGAAATGTTTAGAAAGATAAAATCATAGTGGAGACAATCATATCTTTATTTCACCACTTAGTGGAAAAGCTTAATTTTTAGATAATGTTTATCACTATGTGTGTATACATATATATAAATGTGTGTATATATATATATGCACACATAAATATATATGCATATGCACACATACATGCTTTTCTGTGTGTGTGTGTATTGAGGTAGCTAGGTGGTGCAGTGGATAGAGCACCAGGCCTGGAGTAAGGAAAACCTGAGTTCAAATCCAACCTCAGATGCTTACTAGTTATGTGACCCTGGGCAAGTCACTTAAACCTATTTGCCTCAGTTTCCTCATCTGTAAAATGATCTGCCAAGTAAACCCCAACTGGGTCACAAAGAGACAGACATGACTGAAACATGACTGCACAACTATCTAATCTATGTAAAATAGCTTAATTTATTCTTTTTTTTGTATTTTGACATCAGTGTGTATTTACAAAGGTTTTCTGATATAATCTTACATTTTTTTCTGTTTTTGTTATTAATATGACCTATTATGTTTATAGTTTGGATAATTTTGAGCAATTCCTCCATTCCTGCCATAAACTTAACCCGATCATAGTAATCTTTTGGACGATATTGCTTTAGGGGGCAGATGGGTGGCTCAGTCGACACAGAGCTCAGGACTTGGGAGTCAGGAAAACCTGAGTTCAAATGCAGCCTCAAACACTGACTAGCTGTGGGACCCTGGACAAGTCAGTTCATCCTTGTTTGCCTCAGTTTCCTCATCTGTAACATGGGTAAATAACAGCACCTACCTACCTTGGTTGTTATGAGGATCAAACAAGATAATGATTATAAAAGCACACAGCACAGTGCCTGGCACATAGTAGATGCCATGTCAATGTTAGCTTCTTGTTGTGTTTTCTTTGCTATTATTTAACTTCATGTTTTTTCCATCAATGTTAATGACATTAAATAATTTCTTCCCCTTCCGCATTTCTTGCTTGGTTAGCTCTCTGGGTGAAATTTGTCTCATAGGAAGAGTCTGGTGAAGGGCTTTCTATTTGTGCTTTTACAGACAATTTATATAGATGGAGCAGCTCATTGTTCTTTAAGTGCTTGTTCGAATTCACTTGTAAATTGTGTTAGCAATCAAAACGGGCTCTTAGCACTCAGTTCAACCAAGTGCCCTTGAAGAGTTTGGCCTTTGTTTCCTTGATCAGACTGGGAGTCCTTGGTGACCTCCTTGCCTCAGAGGAGGGCCTAGTTTACATGGGTTTGAGTGGCATGCTTGGGACATCAGAGGTTTTTAGACCACATGGGTTTAAGTCGCTTCTTTGTGATGATTTCAGGTCACGTGACTCACCCTTGACCCTGAAAAAGATATAAAACCAGGGGTTGGCTTACTCTTTTTCGGAGCTCTTACCCACAGCCATGGTGGCGCGCGTGACTCTGGGCCAGCCCTTGTTATGAGCTGCTGGGCTGAACTTAGATGTTGGTAACTATGAATTATATTTGGTCTGTCTGTTGATGTTTGTAATTTGTATTTGCTCCGAAGTTCAGGGTGCTGGCTTTTTCCCCTCAATTAAGTGAATGATATTTGTATGCTGAATTAAAGTAGACTTGTTAACACCTTAACGTTGCTTTCCTTAGTAAAGCAGATCAAAAGAACCTGGGCTTTTGCAGCATTCTGTGAGCTGGTTGTTGTTGGGCTTGTGTTGGTCTTTTACCCCCACAACAGCTGCTAGCTGGATTGTTGAAACATAAGTCCATGTAGGTCCTGGGTTTTTTGTTTGTTTTTTCCCTTTTTGGAGTTTGACTATGATCTGATCAGTTTCATTTTCTGACGTTGAATTTTGATTCTCTATTTTGTTCATTTGGAAATTTTATATCTGGCAAATATTCATCCATTTCGGTTAAATTTTGTCTTGTTTGCATATCATTGGGTGTGATATTGGGGGGGAATTCCTTTGTTTTCTCATTTATTGTGATTTTCTTAATGTTTCATTTTGTTAAGTTTTTCTGTTGCCTTCCCTCTCACATCAAATTAGCTAATGGTTTTATTGTTCTCAAAAAAAACAAAAACAAAAACCTGTTTTATTTGTCATCACCTTAATTTTTTCCATTTAAGCTCTTCCTTGATTTTTGTGTCTATTTCAGGATTGTTGCCTTTCTATTCTTCATAGTTGCATGGCAATCCATCCATCTCTCTCCTCTTTCATTGATGTATTTAGAAATAGAAAATTTCCCCTAAGGACTGCATGGGCTGCATCTCATAGGTTTGGGTATTTTCTTTCAATGTTATCACTTGCTTGGGTAGAATTATTTCTCTGATTTGTCCTTTGATCCACTTATTAGCTAATATCACTTATTTAGTTTTTCAGTCTGAATCTTTTTTTAAAAAAATTAAGATACAATCTTTATCGTATCATCATCCATCAAGAATATGTGGATGTCTGCCTTTCTATTTGTTTCTGAGGTCTTTATTATCCTAGCACAGGGTCAATTTTTGCAACAGTGCCATTGTAAAATGAAAACTAGATATGCACTTTGTATTTCCCATTCAGTAATCATAAAAGATCTTAATTGTTGATTCTGTTAGGATCCTTAATTTCTTTCATGTAAACATTTGTTTCTCTTAGATCTGATCTTAAGTGCGTTAGAACTAGAAGAGGCCTCATAAACCCGCTAGTCCAGCCTCTTCATTTTCCAAGGAAATAGGGTCTCAAGAAAATTAAGTGACTTGCCCAACATCATACAGGTATTAGGCTTCAGAAATGGGATTTGAAGCCAGATTCTCTGACTCTAAAATCAGCGCACTCTCTATTGTTCTGCTCTTTTCCCTGTGGTGCTTTCTTTCAGTACAGTATTCTTCAGTATATTTAATATTGATATTATTTCATCATTTTATATTACATATAATGTACCTTCACTGCTTATCTCTCAACCATGTGTATTTCATTCTTTTTTTTAGTAAATAGTATTTTTTTCAATTACATGTAAAGATAGTTTTCAACATTCATTTTTAAAAAAAGATTTAGAGCTCCAAATTTTTCTACCTCCCTCCCATTCCAGCTCCCCAAGACAGCAAACAATCAGATACAGGTTACACGTGTGCAAACATATTTCTGCATTAGTCATGTTGTGAAAGAAACAGAACAAAAGGGAAAAGCCACACAAAAAACCTCAAAATAAATGAGAATAGTCTGCTTCGATCTGCATTCAGACTTCATAGTTTTTTCTCCAGATGTGGATAGCATTTTCCATCATAAATCTTTTGGAATTGTCTTTGGTCATTGTATTGCTGAGGACTAAGTCAATCATAGCCACTCATTGTACAATGCTGCCGATACTATATACAACGTTCTGGTTCTGTTCACTTCACTTGGCATCAGTTCATGTAAACCATGTATTTTAATGTTGTGATTGTGACTGCCACCCATCTTTTGGATCCAGCTGAAGTATAATAGATTCTTCCCCATGGTAGTCCCATAGGATATAAAGATAATACTAACTCATATGCTATGTGTCAGGCACTGTAATACATACTTTACTTGTACAATTACTGTCTCATTTAGTCCTCACAACAATCCTGGAAGGTAGGTACTCTTACTATCCCCATTTGACTGGGGCAGAGGTAAACTGACTTGCCCAGGGTGACACAGATAGGAAATGTCTGAGGCCGGATTGGAACTTGGGTCTTCCTGATTCTAGGCCCAGCACTCTCTCCATTGCTCCACTGAAGCCTGTGCATGTGTGTGCCTGCGTACATTTCTTCTGAACAAGTCATTTAAGTTTTGCTTTCTGATCTATTCTGGAACCTCCTCCATTTTATGGGCAAGTTCCTCCCATTTACATTCATGGTCTGCTCCACTCCATCATTAAGTATTTTTGCCCCGTAATTCCTCTTTAACAATAGAAGTAGGTGGGGGTCAGGGGGACTGGAATGAAATAAACAAGACTCTTTTCCCTCTGGGTTCAGCCCAGAGCCAGATCATTGGGTTCTGCCCTCTCTCCTTGCTGTCTAACTTAACTCCTTTTTGTAAGTACATGTACCTAGCTGAAGTTTCCTTTGCTTATATTTGTCTCTCCTCTGTTAAGCCACTGTCTTCCTCACTCCCAACCTTCACCTGGTACAAATAGAAATGAGTTTTGTGAGACTCCTTGTTCCCCAGTCCCCCTCCTCCATGCTTCTTCTCTCATGGTGGATCCATTACTAAAACCAGAATGATTTCTAGGGTATCTTTTGTCCTTCTTTCCATCTCTTCCTTCATTCCTCCCTACATCCTTTACCCTTCCCTTCCCTACAGGCCTACCTTCTTCCCTTTTGTTTTCTTTCCCTTCCTTCCCTCTCTTAACCCCACTAGCATGTCTTAATTTCCTCGTAGACAGTAGGTTTCTGAAGGACCACTCCCAGCACCCACTCCAGCCTCCTACATTTTCTGGCGAGAAGAGTGAAGAACCTTACCCATTGCATTCCTGGCACCTTCTCAGATTTCTGACAAGTCCATGTCAGTTACCTGGCCCACTCCACTTCCTTGCTGCTCACTCTTCATTGTCCTGGTCCCCTTGGGATGAGGATAACCTAGTGGAACTCATTCCTTAATCATTAACACATTCCCCTCCACCTTCTCCTGCTGCCAGTGACTGCTTAACCCATGGCAGTTATTTTTAAAACCCTATTCTCTGCCCCATTGCCCACTCCTTTATTCCCACCTTCTAATGTTGGCAACCAAAAATGAGCTCCTTAGCACTTAGTCAACAAGTGGCCTTGACTAGTTTGGCTTTTTCCCCTGAACTGAATGCTGTTTGTATGTTGGACTGGAGTAAGCTTGTCGGCCCCTTCACCTTGCTTCCCTTGCTTAAGCTGATGGAAAGAACCTGTGCTTTCCCGGTCAACCCCTTCACCTTGCTTAAGCAGATTGAAAGAACCTGTGCTTTCCCCGGCATACCTTACACCTCTGCAGAAGCCGGATGGTTAAAAGCAGCTCCCGTTGGAGCCAGAGGCTGCTATAGCCACAGCCACAGCTGAAGCAGGAGCTGCCAGTAGCAAAGCTGACCTACGGGAGGAAGCTGAACAAGGACTTGAAGCCAGTGGGTAATCTTTTTACCATAGAGGGGGAAGCATGATTTTGCTTTACACAATCATGCTTCTCTGTAGCCTCCTGGTTACTCTTTCAAGGCGTACTTATTGGGCCTGGAAGCTTTTGATCAATATATCAAAATGGGGTTGCTGGTTCATGGGTTGGTTACTGTGGAGCCTAAATATATGTTTTGATTCTTCTGCCTTCTACTTTGAGAGTTTCTTATATCCGGCGGTTCCGAACCTTTCAGACATGTTTATGATCCTCTTTGAGATTATAAACTCTGCCCTCCTAATACACTTCTATCCCCAATGTCCCACTCTAAAGTTACCCACCCCTTCCTCTATGCTCTCTGGAATGCCTACACCATAGGTAACAAACTTGCTTTCATCTTAAAGTCCGTAAGTAAATATTTATTAGGCACCTATGTGCCAAGCACTTTGCAAAGTGCTTGGAATAAAAAACCACAAACAATCCCTTCTCTCAAGAAGCCTGTATAACGGAGGAGACAGTACGTAAGTTCACAGAAAGTACATAGGGCGGGAGGAAGGTGGCCCGTAAGAGGTCTGGTGATGGGGAAGAGGGGGAGCGGAGCGCTGCAGGTGTGGGAGACGGACAATACAAACACAAACAGCTGGGAGACGGCGGCTATTTTCAAGAACTTGCTAGACAACTAGTTGTGCGAGGCCTGGAGTGGGATACCAGAAAATGAGTAAGAAGGCCAGGCTGAAGAGGTAAAAGTTCCAGAGGAATTCATATTGGATTCTGGAGGTAACAGGGAATCACTGTAGTTAGTTGAGCAGGAGATGGCATGGTCAGACTTGAATTTTAGGCAGCTTTGTGGATGGTTGTTTCCAAATTCCCAATAGATATTAATCTTTGGGATTTGGAAACTAGAAATTGGAATCCCCAGGCATTCTCAGGAATTCCCAAAGTCAGTTACTCGATACTTTGTGCAATATTTTATTTATATGTTTTAAATGAGTGACCATAATAAACGAATCATTTCTGTGATAAGTTTCAAGTTTTCTGTTTAAAAAAAGATATAGTATTAAGCATAGTTTATTACTTTTGTGAACCAACATATTGTAACTGATTTAAAGCATCTGGAAATTTGCTATATCTTTCTTACTCTTCATACTCTTATTACTGTGGATCTTGAAAATTGTTTGATAACTAAGAAATATTAAGTTCAGTAGCATCTACAAAGAACTCTAGTCTATAACAAATATTTAAACACTGGAAAAGGCCAGCAAACACTGACTGACACTCAAATGCTACCATTCAGCTCTCCTTCAAGGTTAACCACTACACAGGAACATGGGTCAAGATCGCCAATTAGGGACTTCTTTCGCTTCCTGTAATTATTCCTTGGAACACCACTCACAGGATTTGCATAAAGTATACTATGTACAGGAACTTATTCTAAGAATGACTCACCATTATCAGCAGACAGGGCCACAAGCACAGACTTCGAACACGACAACAGTGACAAGCAAGCCCGATTGGACTAGCTGGCTCCTACTTCTTTCTCCTACGTGCTCCTGAACTGGACACATCCATTAACCTTCAATGGTGTCAGTGGATTTCTTCAAGCCAGTGGTATTTCAATGTTGATTAATGTCTCACAAAACTACAATACCTTCCCCCAATTTCTCAACTGGTTTTTCTTGGGATTCCAAATTCAGAACATATAATTTACCAAGAAATGCTACTAAGAATCCCATGGAAAGTGTGGCAATTGGAGTGGGGAGAACCTAGAGGCAAGGAGGCCAATTAGAATGTCATCTTAACAGTACCAGCTAGATTTAGGATGCTGGCTGTTTGAATGGAGAGGGGATCAAGATGCTCATGGGTTGGATAGGCAGGTAAGAGGGATCCTGGAGGAAACTGAGGGTCCAAATACTAGTAACAAGGGCCTTTAGAAGCACCCTCCTACCCCAAGGCCCTGGAGGTGATGTGAGGCATGAATTCCATTTTGGTTATGCCTAATTTGAGGAAGTTGTGGAATAACCATTTCAAGGAGAGAGCCTAAGGCTGGATATGTAACCTAGTTATCATTTGCACAAAGACAACCACCCTCTAAGAGTGATGAGATCACTGAGAGCTAGTATGAAGAGCACAGAAACCCAAGACAAGTTGGGGGACACCAAACTAGTGGGGGGTGCGATAAAGATGAAGACTCTGTAAAGGAGACTGAACACCAGCACCAGTTAGGAAGGGCACTGGTACATGGGGGGTGTCCAGAGGTCAGTTGGGATTGGACTTGCCTCCAAAGGCAGGGGGCAGCATGGAGACTACAGAGCCATGGGACACTTCAAAACAGCCAGCATAGGATAGGAACAGCTCTTTTAGGCTTGTAACTCTTCACAAACAGGATCTCATTTGATCCTCAAAACAGTCTTGGATTATCTTTTACAGATGTGGAAACTGAGGCTGGCAGCAGTGACTTGCTCAGGGTCACACAGCTATTAAGTGTCTGAGATTGGATATGAACTTGAGTCTTCCTGACTATAGGCTCAGTATTGACTGCAACATCTCAATAGACAACCCATCAACTTTTATGGACTTGCTTCATCATGTATAAAATGGAGAAATGAACTAGAAGATGGCTCCAGTCCCTTCCATCTCAATCTTCGATCCTCTCAGGCATCTGAAGGGCTGTCATGCTGAAGTTTGGCCCTCAAGGGACCACAGTATGTTCTGGTTTAATGTAAGGATGAGACACTTCCTTTTTAAAAAAACAAGCCCTCCAAATGGGAGTCAGGATTCAAACCCAGCTCTGGTACTGTGCCACACACATAATTAACACAGAAAGAACCTGAGCCATGGAGACTACATATTGATCAAGTTTCTCTGGCTCACCCCTTCTCACTGTCCCTGTGCACAGTTCAGGTCACACCTCCTCCGACAGGATCCAGGCTGGTGAAGGATCTCAACAAATGCCTGAGGAATTCCACCTAAAGAACATCAGCCTTTCTTGAAGTCTTCAGGTGAGTGGTCCCCTCACTTCCACTGGGAGAGACAGCAACTTGAAAACACTCCAGTTCTTTCAGGATGAGCACTGCCAACCCTTCATTAGTCTCTTGGCTCTTCACCCTGATCACTGGGCCCCTTGTTGTGGAACCCAGAAAGGAGCACACTAATCTAGGTGTGACCCAGCTAGCAGCCAGAAGGAACTGACTCGGCTCCTGCATTCCGAGAATGCATGCAACCTGAAACCATGGGCTAACTTACATGGGGCACCGTGGCATCTTTGCAGAGTCTACTGAACCTTCTTGAACCTCTGAGGATCAGAGCTATAGGGCTGGATCTCTGAGAACTGATAGGCTTCAACCCCCTCATTTTATGGCTAAAGAACAGAGGCTCAGAGAGGTCCAGTTCAAGCACTGAGCTTGTGTTCACAACTCAGCCAGGTCTTCTCCCCACACGAATGCTCCCCACCCCCCACATTTGCCGGTGCTTGTGTCCTGTTGGCCCAGTGTCCTTCAGTGTTCCTACTTCTCTCCGGCCCTTCTGATGGGTCCGGCAGAGAAAGATGCTGCAGCTGGAGGCACTCAGAGCTTAGATCTGCAGCCAGCCTCCAAGGCAGTGCGTTGTTTACCTAGTCCCAGACACACTCTTGGGCACTTGGTCAATGCCTGCAGGGCCACCCTCTTAGAACAGCAAGACGGGACACAAGGAGCTTCACTGGCAGAGCCAAGGTGACTGTAGTAAGCAAGTGAGCCCCTGCGGCCCAATGGTGGATGATCATAGCCCACAGAATCCACACAGAAATGTGGAGGGTCCTTCCATGCTCCTGGTCATCCCAGGCCTTCCAACGACAAGATAACTGGAGTAACACTACTCTTCCATGTCCTATCCCACTTAACTAAGCTCCAGGAGGACAGGGATTTGTTTCACCACTAAGCTGAAAAGTACAAAGGCAAACAAACAAAGAGGATGGTCCCACTTTATTGACACAGTACCTTGAGAAGCCCACCACCCCAGGACACATACCCAACCAAGAGCAAGGACAAGCAGGGGCGGCAGCTTCCTCTGGACAGTTTTGCTTGAGGCAGCGAGTCCACAGCTGATTCCTGGCACACCTGGCACACATGTCCACTTCATGGATGCTCATGGCCAAGCTTATGCATCTTATCATGCAAATGGAGATGTTCACTCAATGACCAACTGACTGACTTGCTACAAGCCTTTAGCCTAGCACTGTCTAAAGGTGAGACTAACCCCTAAGTCAACCCGAAGCATGAGAGCTGACACCCAGTCTGCAGAGTGGAGTCCAGCAGTCTGAGGCTGAGTGTGTGGCCACGCCAAATATGAATGGAGCTTTGGGTCATGAGTCTCTGCCTGTACTTGCTAAGGGCAAAAGTCACCCTCACATGATTCAGAGCTAGGGGCTGAGGGAAGACTAAAGCAACATGCCAGCTAGAGCAACAAGGTGGTGCCTGTGGTTTTCAACCTGTTTCCAAGGCAACAACATCAGGTCTGTGTGAGTGAGACCTCTGGGGCAGGGTCTGCGTCTGCTCTGGGCCCTGGCAGCATATGGGGAGAAGCAAATCTACTGGGGTGTTTGGCCCAGGTGGGCTGGGGTGGTCTTGGGGATGGTGGGGTGGACAGTGCTGCCTAAAGGTAAAGGTCAGGTCTGCCTTTCCCAGAAGACAGCAAAGCCCTTTGCCAAGAATGATGGCTGCTCGATACATCACCAAGTCTCTCCCTAAGACTGTGGCCACCTCCTGCATTAAAGCTCTATTAAGAGAGGCCATTTTAGAGAAGGGCTGAGAAATCTAATCTTCCTTTCTCCTTTTCTACAGTGAAAAACAGATTGTGAGTCTTAAAAATTCCACTGATCGTAATGACACTTGAACTGAATAAGCGTGTTTGTTTTCTTCTAAGACCTGATGGGACTCAGTGGCCCACAGCCTGTCCACTAGCGGAGATGGAGGACACTCCGAGCCTCTCCAAATGAGGACCCTGCACAGCCTGGCACTGTGTGTCTGCAGGGCGGGGAGTCTGGAAACCAGAGCAGGCCAACCTTTCCCAGGAGAAGACAGGCTGTGCCTTTGTCTGCCCCCAGCTCTTGGCAAGAGGGGGCCCTGCTCAGACAAGCACCATGACAAAGGACTTTGGGGCTACTGAAGGTGTAACACCTCCACTGTTCAACAAAGAAACCAATGGAGCCCTGAAGGCAGGCACAGGAGGCAGGCCACCAAGCCCCACCACCACTCCCTAAGATGCAAACCAGCCCTTTGCTGGATGTCAAAGTAGACTGGACTTCCTCTCACCCCTGAATAGCTTAATTCATCGTCATTAACACATGCCACACATCAAGGCCAAAGCTGCTTTTCAAGAATGCTACAAAAATCTCACCAAAGTGTTACAGCACAGCTTCACTGCCAGCCACACACTGGGAAAAACCAATTCCCTAAAAACTTCTGCTGGGTGCCCAGAAGGAAAAGAGGGAGAGAAGGGGGAGTCTTGGTATTTTAAAAAAGTCTTTTTTTAAGGGTTTTAAGACTTGGGTAGAAAAACAAATAAAAATGCACTCAAGGCAGCAAACCCATTAAAATCTGCCAATCCCGGCTTCAGTTTGTAACTGTTATGCACTGGCAGAGGAGTTCAGTTAAAAGAATAATCATTGTCATCAGTTAATGTTTATCCTCCAAGATCCAAAATGTGGCTTTCATGCCCAAAAGGCCCAAGAGTTTCACTGCTACAATTAATTAGTCATCACAGCTCTTCTCCAACTGTTTTTTTAAAAAAGGGTCAAGGTGAGGGGTGGGGAAGAATCAAACCTGTCACTCACTCCTACTGTGAGTCATTTTGGTTTGGGATTTAAAGACCCAAGCTTGTCCTGCTGCCCAGGTCTGGCCTCCAGCAAGGAGAGGCTCTCCAATGGGCTCGAGCCTCGATTCGGAACAAGGCTCCTTGCTTATTATTAGTCCTTTTCTCTGGCACCAAACGGTCTCTCCTAGTGCATACTGTTACAAGCTAAAATGCAACAAAACCTTCCATAAAAATAGTTTGAGGCACATACACAGAAGCCTGTATCTCTTCATATATCTCTAACATATCTGCTCCAAACTGTACATACTCTGAATCTGATCTGGAAACACCCATCCAATGCAGACACCATGGATGACTGTCAAGGACAAAGTGCTTGCTTTTACAAGGTCTGTAGTGAAGGGTGGTTTGTTAGCATCTCTGCTTGATGGCCCCCCCACCAAAGAGCCCCTTTTTTTTTCCTTTTTGATCAATCATTTAAACATGACTCCTAAGAGGTAACAAGTTGGGGGTGAATGACAGGGGCCCGATGGGGCAGAAACAGAAGGATGCATCTCTGAAGAGCAGCCTGCTGCGCATGGCACCCAGGGGCCGCAGGCCGCTTGTCTCACCGCTCCCCACCTGGGCTGCTGGTTACACATCAACCGTACACAGAGGCTCACTGCCGGGCTGAGCTGACTCAACTATGGTCATCTTGGGCTTCTTCCGGGTTTCCTCCTACAAACAGGTAAAGCAAAGAGGTTTTTCAACCACAAGGTGGGTAATTCACTAGACAGTTCAAAGCTGCCTAAAACCACTTACAGACACACAGACTCTCACAAAGCCAGGCTGGCCCTCCTGAGCTTTGTCTGGCAGAAGCCATTATCTCGGGGCTGATGAGGAACCAATCTGGCTTTGAATGTGGCTGAAATGCACAGAATGCATTAAGGGAACCCAGGAAAAAACCACAAAAGCCCAGAAAAAATCAAATAAGAAAGTGAGACATGGCAGCACCACCACCATCACCTGGCACTTGGAATACAGAAAGTCAGACTCCTGTGTGGGCCTGCTCTGGGAAAGCTCCCTGTGACTCCCTTCAGTTTGTTTCCAGACCATCCTAAACCTCCCTCAAAGAAATGTCATGCCCCCTAAAGAGAAATCGTGGGCTGGGGGAAGGTAACAGGTGCTATGGAGATTTTGCAGAGATCTAGCTGACCTTTGCACACTTCCAACTAAGGACTTAGGGTTCCTTCCTTTCTGGGTACAAGCAAGAAGGAAAGGCAAAGGCCATGTTTTGGCCAACAAATGGAGTGGACTTGGAGGAAAGAAGGCAAATAAAAGGGAATGAAGGGGATGGGGGGGTGGGTCAAGAGGACAGCACTCAGTGCATGTGTGGTTGCAGAAAACAGTGTCCCAAGAGCCTTAGGGCAGCTTGTGTGACCTTGTAGCTAACTTTGGGGTCACCATGGCTGAACTGGAATGAATGGATCTGGGGAGAGTGGGTGGCAGAAGGGAGGTTGGGCCTGGCCTAAGATCAGCCTCTATGGTGAGCCCCTTCAGTCCTGTGGGCTTCGATTTTCTTCACTTAAAAGGAGCTCTTGAGATTAGGTGACCACAGTCCCTTCTACTATGGTGCCGGCTTCTGGGTAAGTCTCTGGAAGACACCCTTTGCTGCTGGGTGGGAGTAAAGGGGATCAGAAGCAAAGTACAGTCAAGGACCACCCAAGCACAAGGTGACCCCCACCTAAAGAGGCCTCCAACACTTAAGGTTCCTCCGCTCTGGAGGAATCAGGGAAGGGCATGCCTAAGGACTGTGTGCCCAGCACCCCCTGCCCCTGGCCTTGCCCCATTGCTTACCCTTTCCTGAGCCAGCTTTTTCATCTCTTCCTGCAGTTTGTTCAGAATGTGTAGATTTGGCTTGTTCTTTTTGGCGTACTGCTGAAGTTCGATCACACTTTTATCTGACATTTCCTGTTGAATAATATGACAGTGACAAGGAATGTCAAACAGCCTTCCCTTCCTGGTCAAAGAATGGCTAAGGACTAATTTCAGAAAAGTGTTATTTGCCCAATTAAGGCAGGGGAGGCTGCAGCGACTACTAGAGGGACTGGCCCCAATTTGCAAATGAGGAAACTGAGTTTCAGCAAAGTTCCATGCTTTCTGCATCAAAGGACTTAGAGAAATGTGGGTCATGGGCAGCCTCCACTGTCCTCTGACTCCGACTGACATGTCTGGCCTCAGTTCCTTCCCTGTTTGATTTGTCATCTCTTCATTCCCAATGTCAGGGCCCAGATGGCGGTGGCCAACCAGGGCCAATGCTAGGAGCAGAGGTGGACCGAGGGGTCACGTAGGCCATGTGCTGAGGCGAACGCAGGGCACCTCTTAAATGCTGCTGCCACCTGGCTCTATGACAAGTTCCAGGCACTGCTTTCCAGTGGACTCATGGCAGAGAAGTTTCAAATGCGGGAGGGGGGGATGAAGGCCAAGGGGTTGAGTTCAGACAAGGAAAGGAACCAAGGGGACAACAAAGGAGGTGATGGTTGACAGTAGAGGGAAGCACTTAGTAAGAACATCATGGAACATGGAGGCAGAAGGCTGTTCCTTAAGTCCAAGTGGTCTCATTGGTAAATCAAAGAGAAGCCTTGTGCTGTCTGTATCTCCTTCAGGCGTTAGGGACGGTTCAAAGATTCTCCCTAATTAGGCTGTGTGCACAAGTGGACTCCACCAGAATCTCAGTACTGAAAAGGAAGGGAAGTAGGAATCCTCCCCACAACCTCCCTCCCCAACACCTGTGAAGACAGCGACCTCCCCTCCATTCCACTCCAAGGTAGTCAGCCACCTTAAAACGAGAAAATACAAGCAAAGTTTTGCCCCAACACTGGGCAGATCCCTTCCCACAAAGGGGGGAAGAAGGAATTCTACAACTGACACAACCCGTCCCAATGGCTATCATCCCAACACTAGACACACGAGGACACACAACCTTGTTTTTGTCCTCGAGCAGAAGCAGAAAAGGTTAACTGGGGACGCAGTAGAGAGAAAATGCCTATCAAGATCAGACACTAAAGGTTAACATACCAAAAGGCTAATTTCATCATTTCATATAATTGAGCTAGAACAGACTTTAAAGGATCTATCCCAAATCCTCATTTTTTGAATGAAAACTTGTTCCAGTTATATCTTCAGCAGAGATGTATAAACCCCCTTATATATTTGTAAACTCACATGAAAACCTCATTCAGCCTTTATCCCAAATTAATCAGTCTGATTAGAAATAATTTAGGAAACTTTCCCTCATTGTCCGGAGTGATCTTCTCTGCCCACCATCCCTTCATGTTCAGTCAGTTCTACCTGGTATCATCCCCAGGGGAAGGCAGTCAAAGAAAGCTCTAAAGCCCCTTTTCTAAGGCCCACCTTGGTGGAGCCCTGCAACCCTGGGATTTGGCAGAGAAAGTCTGCCTAAGCCACACTCACAAACTCCCTGAAGACCATCCACCAATGCTTCCTTGCATGGACCATCTGATTCCCTGCCCTGGTGTTTGTCAAGCATGAGAGGATTTCCCCGAGGAGTCATAGCAACATTCAAAGACTGCTCACAATTACAAAAAGCCAGGAAAGTCTCTGCTATAGGAAATCACCAATCCAGAAAGGCTTTGGTTTGGCTCATCAAATGGGGGACTGTGGGATGGAGAAGATGGCAAGCCTAGAAAAGCCCTCCTCAGGCCAGAGGGAATGCGTTTGAACAGGTTCCCATTTCCATGACTACCTTGGGGGAGGTTCACTCTGTCAACAGCTGTTGGGAGGTTGCAGGAAAGATTCCTGCTGCCAGAAGAGGCTGGAATGAACCACTAAGATCGTTGTTTTTCAACACTGAGATTCTGATGAATCTATTTCGACTGAGACACTCGACTAACACTCAGTATCACAGGGGGACAAGAAAAAGAACTCTCGGCCTAGGAGGAGCAGGAAAGAATGTGGACAGAAGAATGTGCTTTCACAGAGAGGAGAGGAGCACAGGTTTTCAGTCAAAGCCACAAAGATGAAACCTGATGTCCCAGAAGTGAACAGAGAGCTCCCAATCACCTGTTTCACCATCTTGTTGCTCTCCCGGCCATACATGCGCAATAAAGAGCCCCAATTTTTGACATGTGGGTGCAGAAGTTGAAGGATTTTCTGAGAGGCTAATTGTTTCCCGACTCTCTTGTTTTTACCTATTGAAAAAGGGAAGGAGAAAATGGGAAGAAACATTAGCAGACAAAAAGCACAAGCTGGACACTCCAGCAGAGGTTAAGCTCCTTAAGCAAGATATCATTTAATTCAAGAGCAGAAAGAGAGAAAATGTAAGACGGCCTAAGGGACGTCTGCTCTCCTTACACCAGCCCCGGACAGTGTGCTTCCCACATGTCATCACATATTCACTCTTCTGGTTTTTCCCAGGGATCACTTCAAACTTGATGGTTGTGTCGCCCATTCCGTGGTTTCTTTAAGAGAAAGACAAACTTCTGTCACTCTGTGAGTCAGTGACAGGCTCCAGACACTAAGATGCAGCAGCCCCAGGAACCCAGAGCAAACAGGATATGTGTGAGCTGCCTAGATCCTCCTCTTACCTTTTAAGGCACTCATGGAGAATCTGATATGGCGACAAAAGTCCCGCCTTACTGGTCAGTTCATACACCCGTGAATCTTCAATACTGATATGGTTGAAATACTACAAAAAAAATGTAAAGCCATTCTTAAATTTGTAATTCTACACCGGCAGAGACACACGAGGCTTTAATAAAACACTGAACAGGATAGATAGGACACCACAAGCACTACTGTGAGGTTTCCTATCAAATCAAAACTCCCCTTGTCCGTTGTGAAGCATCTGTGCTCAGAGATCCTAACGCAAGGAGGCAGATTTGGGCTTGCGAGTCACTGTGAACTCTCTCTGGGCAGGAGTTTCATGAATACTTGTCCATCAAATGAGGGGGAAAGGGAGAGGATCGCAATTCTGAAGAGAGCATTCACTGGAGGACCAGATTTGGGATCCTAAGGGGGAAGGAAGGGAGGACTGCCAATAAAATAAAGAGATTTTATTGTCATCGTCATCAAGACGGCCGATGGGATCGACCTGCTGAGGTGGAGGACAAAGAGAAGGCTACAAAAGACAAACAGGAATTAAGGCAGGCCACTAAAGGCAAGGTCCAAAAACCTGAGAGTCTGATGGGAACTCAGGGAGGCTTTATATCCCCTGCCAATTGTAGCAAAAATCTCCAACGAAGCAAAAGAACCACAAAAACCTTTGAACAAGTTCTAACAAACCCCCAGTATATCGAATGACACACTGAAGTCCCCCATTTTCCAGGGATACATCTACTCTAAAATGTGACTTTAAACCTGGACTGATTTAAAAAAACCAACCCAACTTGAAGTCTTTCAAGCAAAGCACAAGAGTGGCATCTTCAGGCAGTTAAAGCCCCCACAGCTGCACCATCGGTGAGAATCACCAACTTGGGGACGGGAAAGAGAAGGCGTCACATGTCAGACCCTGTGCTGGGGGCTGGGAATACAGACAGAAGCAAAAAGAAAGACAGTGACTGCCCTCAGGAAGCTTACATTCTAACAGGGGAAGACACCACACAAAAGGGAGCAGACAAGCTAGGGAGGGAAGCATCCCTGTGGGAGCATGGTCCCGTCTGGAGGATGAGGGGAGCCACACATTAAAGAGAAAAGGAGATGAGATTTCTCTGCAGGTGGAAGAGGGCAGTTAGCTCTGCCCTTAACAAAGCACCAAGAATGACCCTGGCCATTACAGATGTGTCATCAATGCTGGGGAGCTTCACATCAGTACTTCAGAGACAGCAGCTCTAACACCAAGGACTTCCTTAGTTAAGACTACCATAAGCTTGGTGAAGAAATCAGGCTGGGCAAATTTACTATGTGACTTAGAGGTCACCTGAAGAGAAGATAGTAATTCAATTCTAAATATTTCATTCAAAACATTCATTAAGCACCTCCCCTGCACAATGCAGCACACACAGTAATACTGAGATAAAGTCTCCATTCCTATGGGAAAAAGGGAGGAAATGAATACCAAACACTGAAACAGAACAAGGTAGAAACCTGCTTAAGAAGGTACCAGGGCAGCCTGTGGAGACCCCTGGAAGGAACAATCACATCCCACTGGAGAGATCTTGACAAGGTTCACAGAGGTGGCCATTTGAGCTCAAGCCTGAAGGACTTTGGGAAGGTGTCCACAGAAATAAGGGGAAGAAGAGAGGAGGAAAAGAGACCATGGCCTCCTCAGCTTAGAGGAAGAATGCATAAGCTCTGTTTGTGGTGATAAAAGGTTCTCTTGGACTGAACCAAGAGCTGAGGGAAAGCAAGTGAGACAAGTTTGCAAGGCCCAGGTTGGAAACAGACATGGAAGAACCTCTCAGGTGGGGGATAGACAAACAACTGATTTAAGGGCCACTTTCCAAGGACAGTTAACTAAGGTGGGAAACATTCTCCAGACATCTCCCTTGGAACTCATTACAGTCGAAATCTTTATTAATGACCTAGAGACGGCCATAAAACCTGGAAGTCATATTCAGTAATACCCGCTATCTTTAGCACCAAGTGCACCGCATGCACGCACCGACCCACACTTACACCCAAATGTGGTGCTCCAACTGCACAGGTTGGCACCTTCTCTGCAGCCTCAGAGTGACCGGGTGCTGAGAAAAGGAATTAGGGTGAGCCACACGAGTGAGGCTTCCTGGTCTGCACTTAACAAACGTATGATGAACTGAATTTAGCACCTCTGCTTACAGATATATCCTAGTACGGATCACAGAAATTCAAAGCTATGATGAAACAGACCAGACAACCTTCCCTACTGAGAGTCATCATCTATTTTCCCTAAGACCTTCCACAAAGCACTACAACTTGGGCTAAAAAGAGAAAAATGCAAACAAAAAGGACCCCTCAAAGCAGGCTGGAAAACGCAGACTGACCACCAGCTGAAGGCGTCATTCACATAAGATTGCTCTGAAAGCTCCTAGGAGCCTGCACTAGGGGACCACCACATCTCTGGGTGGGAAGGGGCCACGGAGTCCTCACTTGGTCACCCAACTAGGCATTTTTAGTGCTATTGCTCAAGAAGCCCTGGCAAGAACAACGCCCCTCAGGCCATCACTGAAAGCACACTCCCAAGCTTTTCACACAGTCATCAACAGCAACCAGGGATGTGATTCTCAGATTTTCCCAGCCCTGACCTTTCTGATGGACCCACCTCCAGCCTCACACCTTCAACTGCCTATTGGACCAGTAGGCCTGCTGCCTCCCCATTCTCCCCACAAAGCCTGTATATTCCCTATTACTGTTGGGACTGCCATCACCCTCCCAGTCACCCAGGCCCCCAACCTCCCTCCCCCTCCCATCCAATCAGTGCCAAGGCCTACAAACCTACTCTCAGGATACACCTTTTCTTTATAGAAACTCCCCCCACCCCCACTTGGGGCAGGTCCTCATTACCTCACTCCTGGACTATGGCAGGAGCTTGTTGGCGAATCCAACTCCAATCTCCTTCACTCACCTGCATGTGTTCTTCATAATGCACAGGTGTGACCCAAGTCACGGCCCTATTAAGTGAATTCCAATGGCTTCCTATTGCCTCTAAGACCCAAGGTAAGACGCTAACAGGGAGCACTTCGGGTTTAGAAAGTGCTCTCGTCATCTTGTTCAATTCAAGGCTCTTATTTCCCTATTTTACAGGACGAGGAAACGGAGGCCCAGAAAGGCTCAAGTTAGCTCAGAGAGACAGAATTTGAATCCAGGCCCTCCTGCATCCCACGCACCGTTCCCAGCCCGGCCCCTTCTGCGCTTTCCTATCTTCTCCTTTATTCTTCTCTACATTCATACACAGATTCCCAGAGGTCAAGGGATGCTGGTCTCAGACAACATCCCCATCTCCCAAGTGAGCCCTTTGCTCCCTTGTCCAATGCCTGGCATCTGGCCCTGCTCCCCCTTCCTCCTGACGCTTTCACGCCTCCACTCAGACCCCAACATCTGTCAGGGCCCCTCCTGATTCCCTCCCCCATTCATGCCTTCCTTGGAAGTCACCTCCAAGTGACATGAAATAGGTTTTCTTGGTATTCACTGTTTTCCCACCCTGTCCCTGAGAGCAGAACCTGGCTTTGCCTCTCCTTACATCGCCCAAGCTTGGCACAGTGCCTGGCACAGAGGGTATTTAATAAATGTTTGTGGAAATGACTTCACCACCACCACCACTCACCAATCATTGAACAATTAGGGACAGAAACCATGGGGAAATGTGAACAGTAACTATTTCCGCAGCTGGTCCAGGAGATACAGCCCGTGCAGACCCAAAGAGGTTTCCTGACATAATTTGCTATGACCTTATCAGCAGAAAGAACATTTGAGAAGATTCATATGACCAAGTGCTTTCTCCATCTGACTTGCAGCTAGAATCTTCTCTGCTGGAATGTGTTCCTCGAGAGTGGGGGGGTATCCACCTCCCAATTCTCTTTCCTTCCCTAGCTCTTAGAGAAGTGCCCTGCACGGTGTTATCACCCAAGATATGACTCCCTCCTCGTACACTCCCTGGGAGGAATTGGCCAAGACCAAGGCTTCTCTGACTTCCCTGTCTCTGTCCAATAGCCTGCAGTCCCCTCTCCCCCTACAAACAGGTTGGCTCCCAGTTCCCACATTCTCCATGTTCACCAAGGCCACCCTTCTCCCCAGGCAAACCCTGCACTTCTGGATGCCTCATCCCTGACCCTTTTTGCTTTCTGACACTTTTAGCACCTCTAAGGCCAGAGGGAAAGAACAAAGGGCCCCTTGGTAGGACCCTGCAGAAGATGGCTCTAGGGCCCACTAAGGAATTAAGGGGTGAGAATGGAACTCTCCTTTGATAAAGACGGAGAGTAGAAAAAGGACCTAGGGAGTGTGGAACCCCCCAGAATGTGCTGGAAAAGGGGGCTGGCACCATGAGGGGGACCCAGCTCCACATGTCCTCCACACCAAGGATAGGGGACTAATATTCCAAGCCTTCATCTAGGCAGGAAGCAGACTTGTGGGATGGTGGCCAACATCTCTGGACAAGGTGGGCTGAGCAGGCTTACCTCCAGTTCTTCACTGTCTTTGGGTTTCTCATCGGAGGTCTGCTTAACAAAGTCAGGGATGAGGATTTCCAGTGTGGCTCGGGCTAGAAGAGTAATCATTTTAGTTTGTGCTCATTCTTAATGATCATAAGAGGAAAGAGATCTCGAAATTGACTGGCTTGCAGGACTGGGGCAGCCAACACCCCAATGCTGGGACACGTGCTCTTTTATCGCTAACCCACCAACAAGCCAACGATTAAAAATGTAAGAAAACGGGTTGTTGTTCTGTGCACGTCTCTACATGCTCACGTATCCATCTAAGGAAAAGGATTTAATCCCTGACCTACAATTCATTGGTCACCCATTTCCTTACTGGACCCACTCTTCCTCCCCTCTACATTTCTGGTGTTCATTCACTGTGTAGTCTGGGTCTGGGTCTTCGCCATCATCTCAGAATTTGGGAAGTGGATGGGACCTTAGAGATCATCTAGGCCACTGCTCTCATTTTAGAGAAGAAAGCTAAAGCCTAGAGGTGGGAAGTGAGTTGCCCAAGGTCATACACAAAGTTAGTGAGTGGCAGTCATGAGTTCAAGCTAAGGCCCACACTCCTTCCACTATTTCAACTGGTCCAAGTTTGCTTGATGCTGAAATTTCAAAGGAACAAAAACTGCCATTTTGAGGTACTCGGCAGCAAAGAAGAAGCAGGCTGGCCCCACATACCTCCTGGCCAAGAAACCAGTCGAGACACAGGAGACTCACTCAATCTCTTTCCTTGCAACACTGGGCAAACTTTTAGTTTGCCAACTATTCTGGAATGACACATTCTTAAGCTGGACCATACACTTTTCCAGCTTTGTAAGCAGGCCTTTGGTGTCAGGGACCATCTTGGTTTTCATCTTCCTACCCCCAGTGCCTACCCAGCACAGTGCATCGTACATAGTAGGCACTTAAACGTTTGTGGAATTGGTCCTGGGCCCAATTTAGCCCTTTTGTGGTGACAACACCAGCGTCTCGTGAACTACAAATGATCTCTGCAAAGGTGACTGGGGCACACAAGGCTCTTGGGGCCTTCACGAAATGGCTTTTTGTCTGTTGTATCATAAAAACTCTCGTGCCTACTCTTCTGTTTTTCTGTCTCCACCTCCCACCAGGCTGTCTGTCATCTCTCCTTTTGTCACTGTGGTCAATACAACTGTCCTGCCCCCACCTGCCCCCTCTATTAAACATGCTGCTGTTTCAGTTCTGTGGCCTGGAAATGGCTCAACTGACTCCCAAGAGAGAAGCTTGCAGGGCTCCCCAAAGGGTCAAGCACACTTAGTTGGCACCAATGGGTGTATACGTATAGTCAGGTGCCTTTTTTGCCCTTTCATGGGTGGGGCTGGTGAAATAATGACATATGACCAACTCACTGCTAAACCTGATATGGGATGGGCATGCTTAACCAGCATGATCAAACATCCTCTGATTGCATTACAGGAGGACAGTCAAGAAGGGACTGCTCTAGAGACCAGACTTTGGCATCACTGTGAAAGGGACAGGGAGAAAGACTTGGCCCGTGAATGTGACTGGTACCAGGAATTCCTGAGTAAGGAAACTCCCCCTACAAATGCAGGCCAGCCCCTTTTGTGCAACTTCATTAAGGAGCTGCGTCTAGCCCTGAGAGGAAAAGTGATTTTGGCCAGGCTTACACAGCCAAGATGCTTCGGGGGTGCTGGGAACTCGGGTCTTCAGGGGTTCAAGGCCAGCTCTTTATCTACTAGGCCATGGCGGCCTCCATCATCGTGAAAAAAGCTCAACAATGCAAAGCAAATTTCAAAACACAATAAAAACCCACTGTGAAATGTGAAAATACAGTTTGATGACTGATTCCGAGACTAAAACAAAGTGTGTTGGAATTTTACCACTTTTAAGCTATCCAATGGTGTCAGCATTCTCTCTCCATACCCAAGACTGCTGCTATGAATTCGTGCCTTCCTTAACCCCAGACAGAGAGAGGCGGGGACAGTAAAACAGATGGGCAGTGGGGCAGCGGGAGTTACAAACGCGCACGTTACCAGCTTTGTTCTTTGCAAGCTTTTTGCTGCTTGCAGTTCCAGCCCCATAGGTCACTCCATCAATAGTCACTGAGGCTCCAAAAGGCTCACTTGGGTTCTCTAAAAAATGGAAAACATTCTCTTTAAAATATTTAGCCTGAAACAGCACTCAAAAAACCCCCTAACACAATGCAGGGTTTAAATGCACTAAATTCTAAGTCAAACATTTATGAGTGCCTACTATGTATAGCATTTTATAAGGTACTTTTAGAAAAAAAGCAAAAAAGCACTGGAAAAAAAGCATTCTTCTTCCTGAAGGAATTTAGAATCCAGCAAAGGGGGACAGATACAAAGAGAAAATTTTACAAACCCCACCAAGTGTAAATCAACACAAACTGCGTTTATACTGATAAGAGGCTGACCAGATTACTGAGGAGGTAGCAAGGTCCAGTGGAAAGAAAACCAGAGGATCTGGGGTTCAGATGTCACCTCTACTACTGACCCTGTGTGTGCGTTTGTGTGTGGGGGTGTGGGGGTGACCTTGGGCATGTCACTCCCCACCCCGCCCCCACCTTGATGATGTCTCAGGTGTTTGAAGGAGACATCTCTAAGGTCCAGTCCAGCTTTACAGGATCTCTAACTCCTAGGATCCTACCTAGGGGCAGCGGGTACAGGACAGGTTAGAGCAGAGTCGGCACTAAGGTCAGCTCCCTTAGGTCCCATATTATATGCAAACTCTGTGTCTCCCAAGTTAACAAAGAACAGGCTGCAGACACAGCCCCGAAACAAGGGAACCAAACTTACCACATTCAAAGAAAGTGTAAACAGGGCGAACCTTGAGGACTCGCTGCATGTACTCGTGCAGTATGCAGACCTCTGACTTCCCATTGGGATTAATAACAAATTCTGTGACAAAGAAGAAATATTTGACATTACAAGACTTTTAAACTCCTTCATCCCCACAAGTGGACGAGGGCCATCACCGAAGTCAGACAAATCAACACTTAGGAAGCCAGAGGCAGCGGATGGTAGGAAAGAGCCCTGGCATCTCAAGAGACCCAACTCTCCTACTTCTTAACCAAATGACCATTATGACAAAGTGACTGGAAATCTCAGGGGCTTCATTTTTCTATCTGTCAAACAAGCATTACAATATTTGAACTTTATAAGGCTTAGATGAAAATGTGTACAAAATCATCTTAAAACCTTAAAATGCTATGTAAATGTCAGCTACAGAAACAAATTAGCATATGAACGTAAAGCTTTAATAATCTAAGTATTTTGTTACTTAGACTGGAAATGTTTCATGCACAAATTGTTTATTTCACACATAGACCATCAAGGAAGTCCTCAGAGGCACATTTTACAACACAAAATTGACCAACCCCAGTCAGCCTGGTTAGATTCTGCTGATTTTAAAATTTAAAAACATAAGACTAACCTTTCTTTGTAGGCGCATCATGCACAGACAAAGTAATGAGTTTCTGGTTGGCGGGCAAGATGGGCCTCTCGGATTCTGCCTGCTTACGCTTCATTTCACGGTTGAACTGGCGTCTTTCTGCCCAAGTCCTGAACTTTTTCACAGTAACTTGCTCAAAATCAAAACGTTTTTCCAGATAGTTTCGAAAGTCCTCAAGATCTGTGCAGGAATTGCCAAAGAAACATTGTTGTTTCTAGTTACCAAATTATGAATGACTATTTGGTGAAAACAAAAACAATTAAAAGCACAAACAGGAGGCAAAGAGGAGAAAAAAAATACATCCATTTGCTGATAATGATGGTTGCTTAGAAAACCCCAGAGAAATAATAAAGGCATTAGTATAAACAATTAAGAACTTCAGTAAAGTAGCAGGATACGAAATAAGCCCACAAAACTCAAGAAGCAACAAAATCTAAGAGGAAATAAAAGGAAAGGAAGTGGTATTCAAAACAACTACCAAATGCATAAAATAACTGAGTCAGTCTACTAAGGTACATTGGAGGCTTTTACAAAATGCCATTTCTAAAACATAAAAAGAAAAAATTCAGTAATGGAAGGATCTTCAATTGCTGATTGGTTATACCAATAAAAATGAAAATACAGACTTAATGCTATACTGAACTTCTAAAGGGATACTTGAAAGAGCTACTTAACAACAAAATTAATCTGGAGGAACAAAAGATTTACAATCTCAAGAGGGAAAAAAGTAGGAGGAGGAATAAGTGGCAACTAGTTCTTCCAGACAGCAAGTTACAACAAAACAGTTAAAATAAAAAACTATTTTATACGGGGGTGACATGGGTAGAGTGCCAAGCCTGAAGTCGGGAAGACTCATCTTATAGAGACACAAACTGAGTATTAAAGATCACACCACAAAAAAATGAGGAAAGACCCAGATGAGATACTTCTCAAAGCCATGGCTAGAGTTTTTAACTAAGAGTTAAGAAGAGTTCTTTTCCATAAAAGGGACAGAGGAGATCACAAAAGGTAAAATAATTGTAGTTACATGAAATGGAAACGTTTTATACAAACAAAACCAATGCCACTAGGTTAAGAAGGAAAAAGTCTTGGCTTAACTCCGATAATGCAAGATTTATGGGGACTAATACGTATCCTTAAGTCCAAAGGCTATCAACAAAATTGGTTCTTAAAAAGAACTACAAACTATTCACTAAATCAAAGACTGCTCTAAATCACAAATAATTATGAAAATGCAAATCAAAACAACTCGAGAACAGGTAACAAAGGATGGAAACAGTAAATGTCAGCTATGGAAAGACAGGTACACTCACATGTGGTTGGTGATGCAATGAGCTTTCCATTCTAGAAAGCAATATGGAATTATGCTAAGAAAACATCTTTGACCTTTGATCCTGTGTTGTGCCAGACCTCTGGCATAATCAAGGGAGATTCCCCTGGAATAACACTGATCCCCATTGACTCTTGTTTTCTAGGACTGGGCTCACAGAGCCCAATTTCCATACCAAAGGTACAAGTGTCATTAGGCAAAGTCCCTGTCCAGGGAAGCCAGGTAATGTCTGAAAGGCAGGCCCATGGGTCAGCCAGAGACACTGGGGAAAACAAACCCTTTAACGAGCTGAGATGCCAAGAATACGTAGTAACAAGAGATCAGTTCAATATAAAACTTTATTGGCAAATGCTAGGAAGAGTGGGAAGGGGAAAGAGGTCAAGGAAGACCGAGATCTGATACACAGCTTGGATGTATACGGAGTAAAACTTTCACAAGGCCGATGCTGTGTCGGGGAGCATAGGGACACAGGCCCATGAGGTTGGGAAGGCCTCCTCGTGAGGGTCAGGCGTGCTCCTAGCGAAGGGAGATGGGCTTCCAAGTGCCCTTCGGACGGCGGACCCCCCAGAACGGTCTAATTCAGGGCACACAGGTGATTTTGGGACACAAAGGTACAGGGAAAAAAGACAAACTGGTAGATAACAAGACCTTATTTGGGGCACACAAGCTACATTAACCTTACAACATTACTGTCAGTATTTTCCCATGAACAGATGCTGTAAGCTTACATTCTCCCTTAGGAGCAGACTGTCATAATAGCCTCAAGATCATGAGGCAAAACAATGGTTCCCACAGATATATTCTACGAGCTTCAGCCTCCCTTAAAGAGAGACTTTCATAATGGCAAAGCCCATGCAGTCCAGTCTTACAGCACTGAGACCCCACCACTAGATTATACAACCAAGGAGGACAAAAACAGCCAGGTCTTGTATACACTAAAATGTTGATAGCCTAGCGATACTTTATTGCAGCGAAGTACTGAAAACAAAGGAGATGCCCACTGAATGGGGAATGGCTAAACAGACTTGAATGCAGTATCACTATGCTGTTAAGAAGTGAAGAACGCAGAGAAGCATGAGTCTTCTATGAACTGAAGCAAAGGGACCTGGGAACGCTGCAATTATGACCAAGCTAGCTATGGAAGAGACAAGAAAAGAAGTGCACTTCTGGCCCCTCTTCTCTGCAGGGCTGGGGGGCAGGACATGTTGGCAATGGCATTTTTTTGTCCAATTCTGTTCATGTGGATGCAGGTCAGTTTAGTCCTAAGGGAGGTCTCACTGGGTAGTAGAAAGGGAGAGGACTATCTGGAAGTGAAAATTACATAAAGACAGAAGAATTATCAATAAAAATTTAAAATAAGGAAAACAGCAGTAGTTTCTGTGGTACAAACATGTTATAACCAGGATGGCTCTCAAGTAAGTCACTTTTCCCTCTTTACCATTTTAAAATGGGGAATGAATAAGAAGAGAGGTCATCCCAAGGTCCACTAACCCTAATAGGTCAGAGACCAAACCTAAAATAATCCAATAGGCCAGGGCTGTCCAACCTTAGGTTTTCAGTTGAAACAGCAGACAACATATTTTGAATTGCCGTTTTAGTGAGGGCTCTGTGGTAGCTGGGCTTCCTTTACTAAAACATTTATGTAAATTTCTATGCTTGTAGGTGGGCCCCATAAATTGCACTGCTGGCTGCATTTTGGACAGCCCTGTTTAGGCTATAAATTACACAGCACACAGCTATCAACTCAGGGTTATCTGACAAGCAGGTATGTATCTAAAGAGACATATGCAGACAAGTGGACTCTGTTAACAGAAAGATCCGGGTGGACCCATTTTTGTTAGATTCGAGAAGGTAAAGGAACGTGGACTGTATTGCAGACACTCTCTTTGCAAACAGGGATCTCCTTGTTCTATCCTTCCACTGATGTTCATGAGCAGAGCACCAAACAAGGCTCTCTATTCTAACACCTTCCAAAGACTTTGTACAATTCTAACTTACGCATGAGACACCTTATTGGAGGGTCTTCTATTGGACATTTTGTTCCATAGAAACAAATTCTTTTTCATAGTTAAATAAGCCCAATGGGATCTTGTATTCTGACCCTTGGTCAAATGCTTTAAATATTGCTTGTGAAAACCTGTCTATTCCCTCCTTTTGCTTTTATCAAGGATGCATTTGATACATGAAGACTATTCTCAAAGACTTTGTGGGGATGAAAAAGTAGACATACGGTTTGGGAGTTAGTAGTTCTTGGTTACCTTTTTTGGTTTATAATCTTTTCCAAGCCCTTTCCCTCTTTCAGATAAGTTGAACAATCAATCCCACTGGGACCCCCTCCCTTCTTCCTCCATATTTGGTCAAATCAATTCAGCTGCTCTTCTCATCTTTCTTTTCTTTAATGTTGCTTCTACTTCTGTTCATAAATAGTGGCTCTACTGCCGGTAACGAATATATTTTTTAATAGAGCTCTTTGCAGATCTTTTCCAATTTTTTTGTTTTGTTTCCACCTCATACTTAAATGTCTTTGGGAACAGCTAGGTGGCACAATGGCAAGAACGCCAGGGCTGGAGTCAGGAAGACTCATCATTTTCCTGAGCTGTGTGACCCTGGGCAAGTCACTTAACCCTCTTTGCCTCAGTTTCCCCATCTATATATGAGCTAGAGAAGGAAATGGCAAACCGCTCCAATATCGCTGCCAAACAACCACCATAGACGCCAAATGGGGTCAGAAAGAGCCGGACGTGACTGAAATGACTGAACAACAAGCTTTCTACACTTGCCTTCCCCACCGCTGCCTTCAGCCGAGTTATTTCATGAGGCCATAGTGCCCATAATCTTTCAGCGTCCTCCTCTGTAAGATTAAATAACCAAGCTCATGCTTTAAGCTTTTGCTGCCCTTGACCGCTATCCTTCCACTTGGAGAGAGGAATAAACATTTAGTGGCGGCTTCTACGTTCTTCTGACCCTGGCTTGAACTGAACTATTAAACTTCTTAGGAAACGAGCATTTTGTCAGTGTCTGTTCTTTTGTCCATTTCCTGTTTCAGCATCAACATATTCTTTACACAGGTCGAGCTGGGATTGCCTTAACAGCATATCTCAACTGATCCTCTCATTGCTTTCTTGTAGTCTGGCACTTACATTGGCACATAAGCTGCAATTACCTTATGGTGTTTTGGAAATATCTGTCATCAGCATTACAACACAACAAGATTTTCAGGAGTCCCATGAAACAATGCTTCTTGTTGCCTTTGGATTCATGAACAAACCAATTCTGCCAACTCCTACCACTTGTCTCCAAAGAGAGGCTATACGCCATCTTTCTTTCTGGTTTGCCACAACTCCCTTCTCTCTGCTGGTTTCACTGACAGCAACAATGTTGTCAAGACTGATGGGTTGGTACCTCCAGATAAGGTCACAATGAGAATGCCTAATCCTTAAACCACCTTTATAATAATTCTTTTTTTGGGGGGGACTGGGCAATTGGGGTTAAGTGACTTGCCAAAGGTCACACAGCTAGTACATGTGTCAAGTGTCTGAGGCCGCATTTGAACTCAGGTCCTCCTGACTCCATGGTCGGTGCTCTACTCAGTGTACCACCTAGATGCCCCTGTATAGTACTTCTTGAGATGGCTCGAGTCTCAACAAGGGATTGAGCAAGGGCATCCTGTATTTTTCTTCTATTATTTCATGGATGCCTACAATCAGCAGGATGGTCTTCAAAAAGTTCACCCACCTCCTGTTGCCAGGACCACACTCAACACCTTGCCATAATGGTAGAGTTGACTTCTGTTGGCACCACATTTGAGAATCCAGAATCACCCTTACATCAGAATGAGAGTCCCTCCCTGGAGGGACAACGATCTTATTCCAATCAACAGTCTGACACTTTCAAGTGATAGGTGACATAGTAAATAAAGAGTGCAAAGATCACTGGCCATGAAGCCTCTGACATTTGCTTGTAACCTTGGCATCCACAAAACCTCTACTCAACTTAGAGGTTTATGAAGGAAGCTTTTTGTAAACTCCACAGCCCTAGAGAAATATGACTTACACCCACCACATCAGCTCCTAACGGTTAATAGGCTGCCCATAAGCTTAATTCTCCTCTCACTATCCTTGCTCCATCTAACTGTGGGTATGTGTACTCCAAGGCCCTCTCTGAGGGCTTCTCCCTCATGGATGCTACCGTGTCTCAGTACAATCCCAGTCTTGCATCATTAGCTGTCTGTTGGGCACCACTCCCCCAGAGATCCAGTAGGCATCTCAAGCTTACCATGGTCCAAAACAGGACTCCTTTCCCTGCCAAACAAATCCCTCCTCCTGTATTCCCAATTTCTGGCAAGGGTACCAAGATCCTTCCAAGTCACCCACCCAGGTATACAATCTTGAAGCTTTCAACTCTCCTAATCCCATTACTAAAAAAAAGTTTTTGGATATAAAAATAAAAATGAATGCATTCTTTTTCCAAATATATCATACCCCTCTCCCCTAACCTACCAGCTTTTCCTTGTAATAAAAGAATAAAAGAGGTAGGAAGAAAAAGCAATCTGACAAAACTCATCTAGTTACCAAATCTTAGTTGCAACACCTCTTACCTACACTCCCTACCAAGAGACAAGCCCTCATCATCTCTCCTAGACTGCTGCTGCTTTTCATTGTTAATGAAGACTGTTCCCTTGCTCTGATCTCTCTCTTTTCCACTCTGTTCTCTATATAGTTGAAATTCTTTTCCTAAAGTATTGTATAAATCATACCATATTGCCCCACTTGCTCACTATCACTTCTAGGCTCAAACACAAACTCCTTCAATACTCAACTCCAGCCCACCTTCCTAGGATTATGTCACATTATTCCCCTCCCAGCCCAGGGTGCTTACTCTTCCCCACCCAGGTCGTTTCTGGTGCAGCCTTCATGATACAGCCTTCATCTGGGTAACTCTGCCCTTCCTATCTGGCCTTTTCAAAACCTCACCTCAGTGAAGGCTGCCACTTGGCCCACCCCTCCCCACAAATAACTTTGTATCAACATCTGTGGACTTGCAGCTTCCCTTTCCTCTCTTTCTAAGCCCAGCACTTAGCACAGTGCCTTGAAGAAAGCAGGCCCTTATTAATGCAAGACTTACCAACAGATTCATCTTTACACACTTCCACTTTGGCCTTAACTTGGCCTAATGCTCCTTGGGCTGTGTCTCCCCCTAGAGGTTCTTTCTCATCGAGGGACCCAGAGTCCACTGCTGTGGAGTCTGGCTCCTCAGTCTGGCTGTCCAGCTCAGAAGCCTTCTCCATGGACTTCATTGGGGAGGCATCCCCAATGGGGGTGATGTCATTGCTGAGTTCTCTCTCCTCATTGTCCTTCATTTTCTTATAATGTAGACAAGGAATGCTGCTCAGGGGAGGATCATGTTTCTGGACAGACAGTAAAAGAGCGATGCTTCATGAATTCCAGCACATAACCTGCAGAAGTTGAGTTCTGAAAATCTGATTTCTCTTACTGGACTCTGGTTAGCTATAAATGAAAATTTTCCAAGACATGCAATTCTAAGTATGAGCATTTACAGATCTCACTTCCAAAACTAAGCAAGATGATTTAAGTCTTTCTAAACAGTTCAAAGTAAATTCTTACATTACCAATGACCAATGAACCCCCTACCCTTATGCTTCCTGTTCCTAAGAAGTATGGTCTGGACCAGGTAACAACTCTAGATTCTCTATGCAGATAGACAGGAATTCCAGAGTTATGGAATGTCATGATCCATCCATCAGGTAACGGTTCTGTAGGCGGGCGGCCACGGCCTTTATAAAAAGACAAGAAAATCCTGGAATTACTCGAAGCCTTATCTTTTTAAGAAAATGTTCATTTAATTAAATCTGATAAAAAGAACTTTAAAATTTTTGTATAGAGACTCAACAAAAATATCCACCCCCCTCCGTTACCAAACCTATACCTATTGATTTTGACAACAGGTCTTCCTGTTCTGAGCGCCCTGTTTACAAAGTGTTCACCTGACAAACCAGTGAGGATAAGTGACCCAAGCATCACTCTCTTCATTGACAGGCATAAACTGAGGCCATATAGCTAGCATCTAGCAAAGAACTGGAACTCTTCTGACTACAATCTCAGCATTCTTTTGGTTTGCCCTGTAGCCCTTAGCCAGAGGTGTCAGAATCACAGCCAGGCCCCCATCTTCAGGCAAAACTCCAACCACATTAAAATGTAATTGGGAATTGTTTAACACCGCTGCTCTAAACCATAATGTTTTTCATTCAAATGTTTCTGCTATTAACACACACTTTATCCTCAAAGTTAGGATGAAGGGCAGTATTTTACTGATAATACTTTTTCCTGATCTTACAATTTTGAAAATCATCTCAATTTACTGATTTATAAAGACCAATTTAGGATAAAAAAAAAATGCCTACTTTCATGGACAATCAAAAATAAAGTGCTAACCAAATCCCTCCCAATAGCTTTCTGTATAAGGACCAGGAGTAGAAGAGGTTCCTAGGAAAAGCATGAACCAGGTCAAGGTTTCCCTAAAACTTGCTGCTTGTAGGGGCAGGCAGGGGAATCTGTGATTTCCTTAGTGCAAATACCCCTTTTACTTACTACACAGATGGCATCCCTCCACACCTCTGGAGACAGCTGAATGAGTTGCTGTAATCACTTAAAATTCATCACTTAGGTTTTCAGGCCCTAATATAAAATCTGGACACCAAAGCTAAGCCTTTCCAGATGGGCCAGAGTTCCACTGGCATAGCAAAGGATATGAACGGAAGCACAGAAAATATCTAAAACCTCCTAAGAAAGCTTCAGTTAAAGTGCCATTCTGATGATCTTTGTCACTAGGACAATAACTGTGGGAAGAAAAGCCCACTGCACTGAATGGAGGCTCACTGTAACGCAGGCCCAAGAACCACACCTGCAGCTATCTGCAACAACTAAGCTGTCATTCCTGCATGCTTACATCACACGTAGTCATTTGGGTCAAGAAGATATGGATGTGCTTCCAAAATGAGGTTAGGAAGTCTAGGATCTGGTAAGCAAGAGAGACTTTAAGGATCACCTGCCTTACTGTAAAAGGCCAATAAGGGAAAGGGTCTTGCTTTCAAGTACAAACCCTAATTGGGGCCAAAGGACAAGACAAGAGACACTTTTAGCTAGCCTGGTATCCCCTGATGACTCCAGTGACCATGAGAACCTCTGTGCAGATCAGGCAGCTAACACTGAGGTCATATGCTAAATCAGAGGCAGGTCTAGAACCCTAAGATCCATGGGCAGGATTCACCTCTCACTCCAGCTGGCCTTTCAGTCCACCCCCACACCCATCAGCTGACAGCCCATACAACTGCATCCTCCCTAGCTTTAACTTCCTTTCAGGGAATGAATGTGAGGAACCTTTTTTTCTGGACCCATTTTCCATCTGTGGGCTGCAATTCAGACTTTGGTAGCTGCTCTCAAGACCTCATAAAAGCAATGGCCAAGAGTATTTAACGAGCCTGTTTGCTATGAGTCAGCATCCCAGTTAGAGGAAAAAGTGCCTTGTTTCTTTAAGGACCTTTAAGGAGCCTCCAACAGCTCCCCAAGGGTGGAGTTTATTCTCCTAAATAAGGAGGCTAGATTGCCTCAAGTCCATCTCTGCACTGTAGGGCATAATGGAAAAAAGCACAAAGCCATGCTCCAATCTTTCTCCTGCTACGACCTGTTTAATGTTCTTCTTGGCATTCTGTTTCCTCACCTATAAAATGAGTTGGACTAGCTGGACTTTGAGGCCCATCAACGTTCAGTCTTGGAGCCTGTGATCCTCCTTCCAACCTAGCTGGAGCACCATTTTGGAAATAAAAGTCTTCTTGGTCTAATGTGACTAAACATAGTAAAAGCACACCGTAAACACGACCCCATGAATATTTCTAATTACAACCAATTTAGTACTCTCTGCTACCTTCAGAAGAGAGATTTTCAACCTAAGAAACAGCTTACTTTTAAGGACAGTCTTTATTTTGGTCATCATTGGCTGCACAGTCGTTTCTCCATCAGACAGGTGATCGCTCTCCCCTCCATATTTCTCTTCGATTTTCCTCTTTTTGGGGGCACAAAGACCCTCTTCTAGGAGCGCATCCACATCATTGTCAAAATCATCCTGCAAAACACTCTATCAATCAGAGACATTCTATCCCAGAGCTATCATCTCCCCAAGAACAGATACTATTGACTATTCCGTTGGCAAATGTAACATCACTCTTAAAAGACCATAGCAAAATGAGAGAAAAATAAACGGGTAGTTTTCAAATATGGTCACTGGATCTCCATTTAATGGTTCAAGATCATCTGAAAAACAAACTGAATGAAATCTCTCACTATACACTTAAGCCACAAATTGGTTAAACACACCACAGATGCACAGTCCACAGCAGCACCTTCTGAAACAGTTATTTGTCTAAACTGGCCCAAGAAAGAAAAATTATTAGTGACAACTTTTTCTAAGAGTTTTGATAAAACTTTAATCCTTCCTCCAGTTTTCTTTTACCAAAATGAAATCATTCCATCATGCAGAGTAGGGAAAATGTGATTGCCTGCCTCTGCAGCATTGGCTTCTGAAAGGTAACTACAAACCCTAAATGATTTTTTTCCATATATCTCTAATAGCCAGAAAAGTAATTAGACATACCTCATAGGAGAAATTCAAGGTGTCTTCATCCACTTTATCTCGTTGAGAAATTGCTTTAGCTGTGAACCCTCCTGTTTCTTCCTCTATTTCCATATTGTCAGTAAAATCTTCTAACTCATCCAGCACTGCATACTCCACTCTCTTTTCCTGATCAATCTCATTTTCCTCATCCCTCTTGTCTACACTTTCACCCACTACTCCTACTATGTTCCCATGACTACCATCAAAAGGACACACATGAAAATCTCCTTTGACATCATTTATACTAAAAGCTGCCTCGGCCTTATCATCTGGCTCAGCTCCAGTATAGAGAACCTTTCTGTCTTTGCTTTTGCAGCTTTCTGTAAAGCTTACGCTAATCTTGACATCCTTAAGCAACCTAAGATCAGGGATGAATTTTCGAACTAAAGGGGCATGACGAGCTGTTCTTGGGCTTAAGTCGCAGTTGTCTGGGTCTATGCAGAGGCGGCTTTTGTAGGGAGCAGATCCTTTGGTGAGAAGCTGGGGTCCGAAGTGGGTGTACATGTCCCCAGCGGGGGTATCTGACTGTCCAGCACCACCAGAGCCAACGTCCATTACGTCTGCGTCACTGGACGTTTGCAGGGGAGGTGGTGGAGGCTCTTCGCTAGGAGGCAGTGGCGGGAGATAAAGGTGGTTCTCCACAATCAATTCTCTTGTCAACTCTTGTTGGAGAGGAGCTATGCTTTCCAATGTCTCCATATCTTAAATACTCTTAAAATGACCACTTTAAAAGAACAAAAACTTAAGTTATACCAATCTATTCTCCTAACATGCAAAAATCCATCAAGTGAGTCAATGGCAACACTGATGACTTAGCTAAGCTGACTACATTGTTCTTTTCATTAATGTAGACAGCTTTTAGAATCACTGTCTCAATTATTGGAAATCACAATGCATTCAGCTTAAACAGCTGAAGACTTAGGTGGAGGTAGCCGGTCTTCAGTCCTTAAGTTCCTTTCTTCTTTCAACCTGCAAAGAAATTGTTAAAAAATGTCACCAATTTGCTGAAATAGTTAACAAAAGGAATGCCACACAACCAACAATTGCAATAGGTACTTGCTGTTTGCCGATGACAAAGGATTTGTGTTTTAACCTCTTCCCTGTCCGAGCTGTTCTCTTAAGAAGCCTATTCGCACCTTCTAACACTCTTCTGGGCACATGGACACGCTCACAGCATTTGGTGTTAGTTCAGTATTTTTAGAAAGCCCTCCCTCTTCTTTCTCCAGAACACAGATTACAGCCAAAGTCCAAAGTTATAATGACTTTGTTTCTTACTCACAAGGCACAGAATTGATTTATACTACGCTGGTTCTAGGACGCCTTGGAATACTTTAGAGAAGGAAAGAGAAAATATGTCATTAAAATGTTCCCGGAGCTTAATGCAGATATCAGCAGAAAGTCTCAAGTCATAGTTCACAGAAGTCATACTTCACATTTCCCTGGGATAACAGTACAAAACAACTGGGGGGGGGGGGTGTGGTTAAAATTCATTCTTTCCAGGTTAAGACAAATTTTGGACTCATATCATTGATAAGCCAAGTCAAGCCTTTGGTTTAAGTAATGCACACTGACTCTTTCCTAGGTCAGCAGGATGGCACCCGGAAGACTTAAAAATGAGCACACTTATCATTTCATTCATGACTGCATTGGTCCCTGGCATTTAATCCCTCTTAAACTACAACTCAATTGACTATGTGTCTATCGTTCGTCTCCCAGGCCGGACCTCAAGCTTGAAGGCAGGAGTGAACATACGCTACACTGCCAAAATGAGCTCTCTCCCCTGCGCACAGAAAAAGAGCCGTAAGCCCACACCAAACTCAGATTTTATACAAGCCAGAGTTTGGACTCACATCTGGATCATTACAGAAGCCTTCATACTGCCCACCAATGCCTAGCAAGGAGGTGGTCTGCGGCAGCCACTAAATAAATGTGTTCAACTTGAGAGAACTGTGAGAGAATCTGACACTTATGAAGGAGCCCTTCTCGAAAGAGTTACAAACAGGAATAAGGAATGAGTTTGTTGGCTTCCCCACTTAAGGGGGAACCCCTCAAGAGCAGGGAGCACACCTTCTGTGTTTCCCCACTGTTCGTATCACTGTGCTCAGCAAAAGCATGGAGCAGCCAAACAAGGATGTGCCTCATTTGGGTGGCACTCTCCTCTAGAGCCAACCAGAGGTGAAATATTGCTGCCCCAGCCCCATTCTCTCACTCAGTTTCCAATGAACTTGGGGTACAGTCTATGGCCACAGCATTTCAAGTACCTACTATATGCCGGGCACTGGGATACAAATAGGCCTCTGCCCTCAAAGGGCTTTCATGGGCAGGACAGATGTGAACCCACATAAATACAGCATATGTACAAAGTACGTGCAAGGTAACGGGGGGAGGAACAGACTGGGAGAGAATAAGGAAAGGTCTCCTGTAGGATGCGGTACTTCAGTGTCAGCTGAGTTTGCAAGGAAGCCAGAGGTTCTAAGAGAAGGAGCTGAGGAGGCAGCCCATTCCAGGCCCAGAACATCATGTGTAAGGAACAACAAGGTGGGCTCCACCTTGTGCATGCAGGGAAGTGATAAGCCTGGAAAGGCGGGCTCAAACTAGCCTGTAAATGGCTATGCATGCCAAATAGGAGTTTATTTTTCATTCTAGAGGCTAGGGGAAGTTACAAGCAGAGTGACATCGACAGGTACTTTAGGAAAGCCCTTTGGCAGTGGGTGTGAAGGGAGGATAGACAGGGCAGGAAGGCATGAACAAGCGTGCTAGGAGGTAGAATCAATAAGAATTGGCTACTGACTGGATTGATGGGGAAAAGGAAAAAGGAGTTCAGAATAAGCCTGAGCTTGGAATGAATGCAGCAAGTCAGTACAAAGTGCTACCCTGCTCTCAAGGGGCTCACTAATTTAGGGAGGCCACAGGCTTCAGCTCCAAGTCAGAGGGCAAGGCCCAGCAGTCCTGAGGGAGCATCTCCACTGAGAAAGCTGGATCCACTCCTGGTTGTCACTCCATTCCTGCGCCAGGCCCAAGAACCTTCTTTCCTAGCTCAATCGTCAGTCCTGGCGGGTGCGGAGGAGGCAGGCAGTGGCACCTTCCAGGATGCATCTCCACAGGTGCTGCTGCTTCCCAGAGGGTGGCTCTAGGAGCTATCCTGGGATTCCCAGGTTCCTAGGCTACCTCCAGTACAGAGTCTACAGAAATATGGAAGTTCAGAAGAGGAGTGAGTTTGGACAGATAATGAATTTTGTTTTAGAGACGGTCAGTAGGAGATGCCTTCAGTCATCCAGAGGGAAATGCCCAATAGGCAAATGGTGATTTGAGGCTGGATCTCAGTAGAGGCCCAGGAGCTAGGTCTACAAATCTAAGGGCCATGGTAAAGAGATAGATGAATCCATGGGAGGTGATGAGGTCACCAAGCCAAAAAGCATAAAAAGAGAAAAGGGCTAGGAGAGAACTTTGGGGGATACTCATACTTAGGAATACAACAAGATAGGGGCAGGCTCATGAAAACCCAGCAGTATCCAGAAAAAATAGGTAGTCAAGAGAAAAAGGATGCCAATGAAAATAAGCCATTCGATTCCAACTTTAAATCCATGATTCCTCTGCAGTGGCTGTTAAGACATCACAGGTAACTTTGGAAAAACCAGTTTCATGTGAGTGATCAGATGGTAAGCCACACCGCCAAGAACTGAGGGAGAGAAGTACAAGGAGGCAAGGCTAGGAATCTGGATAAGACAAGGGATAGAAGAGCAGGGTCAAGGAAGCCTGGGTAACTGACAGCCTCATAACCCATACCTAATGAGCCAGGACAAACCATGATAGGAAAGTGGCCCTGGGTTCTTCAAGCCTATCCTGCAAGCAGACACTGGCAGGTCCTATCAACCTGGAGAGGCTTCAAATAGAGACCAGAAAGAGACTGGAACAAAGTAAACTAATTGAAAGGATTGCCTTTTATGTTTAAAAAAAAATTGAGTAACAATAACCTCATTTTGCTGTGATCTGCAATCAGTGATGGTTCTCAGATCTACCTATTCAGTCCTAACCCTGAGAGTTCCACCTCCAAAATGCCTAAAGATTGTCTCAAGGTGGATATCTACAAACGTCTAAAACTCAACTCCTCAAAAAGCCCATCTCCATTAGATGTTCACTATAGTCTGGATTTACCCAAAACTGCTCTATCCCAAGCTCCTGACCAGTTCACTGGTAATCACCCTCTTCTCCTTGATACTCTCTGCTCTCTCGAGGTTTCCATTTCACCACACCTTCCTGGTTCTATTCCCACCTCAAGGACTACTCTTCCCAAGTCTCCTCTGCTGCACTTTCATCCAGGTCTCGCCCTTAGCACCGTGAGTGTCCTCCAAGGCTTGGTCTTGGGCCCTATTGTGTTCTCCCTCTAGATTATCACTTGGTGATCTCATCAACTTCCACGGATTTAGTTATCTTGACGCTGGTGATTCTCAAAACTGACCTGTCCAGGCCTAATCTCCTTCCTGACCTCCTGACTCCTACCTCCAACTGCCTTTTGGCCATTTCAAATTGGAGGTCCTATAGACTCCTTAAACTTGTCAAGTCCCAAACTAGACTGACTTCATCTTTCCTCCCAAACCTTCCCCTCTTCCTAACTTCTCCCTTACTCCTCAGGATAATCCTAGCCAACATCCTCCCCATGACCTGGGTTTGTAATCCAGGGATTAGGTGTCATCCTGGAATCCTCAAGCTCTCTCACCCCTAATCTCTAATCTATTGTCAAAGCCTGTTGATTTCACCTTCCCAACATCAGTTGAATATGCCCCCTTCTTTCCTCTGGCACTGCCCCCACCCTGGTGCAGGCCTTTACCTCATGCCTAGACTACTGCAGTAGCTGCAGGGCGTGTGCCTGCCATGATTCTCTCAGCTGTCAAAAGACTGGCTCCCTACCACCTCCAGAATCTCCCTCTGTGGCGTTCCGAGTGGCCCTCTCCCACCTTTCCAGTCCTCTGACAGTGATCCTGGCCTCCTGGCATCACTGGCCATCCTCCGAACCTCAACTAAAATCTCATCTTCTCTGAGAACCCTTTCCCAGTGCCCTTTAATCCTAGGGCCTTCCCTCTGCGGATTTCCTCCAATCCTGTCTGGCGCTTGTGTCCATGGTTGTCTGAATGTTGCCTCCTCCATTGGGCTGGGAGATCCACGGGTGTCTGCTGCTTTCTTTGTATCTCCAGGGCTTAGCACAGTTTCTGGAACACAGGTATATTATTTTCCTAAGTGTTGCCTATGTGTTCAATGGGTTTCAAATCAGGTGAGTTTCCAGGCCAATGAAACACATGTCTCTATCTCCTGGATAAATTTCTTAAGCAGGCAGCTGGGTGGCACAGGACATAGCACTGGGCCTGGAGTCTGGAAGACCAGAGTTCAAATCCAGCCATATTACCCACATGACCCAGGGCAAGTCCCTTAACCTGTCTGTTTCAGTCTCCTCTTCTGTAAAATGGGGTTCATAAGAGTACTGAGGATCAAATGAAATAATATTTGTAAAAATGCTTAGCATGGTTCCTGGAACACAGTAAGTACTACAGAAGTGTAACACATGGCTTGGTTCCAGGTCATGTTGAAATTGTTCCATCTCTTTCAGAATATCCTGGATACGCTCTGCTTCTCGGGAATTACACGGACGTATTTCTTTGAGGTCATCATTCCTTTCATGGGGACGAGATCTCTAGGCTTCCTGGGAGCCTAAAGATTACTAGATCTTACAATCCCACCTGGACTTCTTTTGACAAAGGTTTCTGGTACGACCCTGAATGAAAAAATGAGTTTTATCACAATGAAAATTACTCTTTTTCCAGTTATTGGTCAACTACCTTTTTTCTAGTCATCAGTACTCCAGTCTTCGTATTGTCTTTCCTAAGACAAACATTTCTTTCCCTTGGTTAGCAGTTATTTACACTGGTCTTCCTGATGTTCTTCCAACTTCAAGAAACCTATGCCACAGCCACACTGCAGAGACGCTTATACATATAGATACATATACATATACACATCCATCCCAGTCCCTAGAAAGGTCCTTCACCGGTTTTCCGAGAATCAGGTTGTTTTACAACAACGTCAGTTTTTAGCACTCTTTGTTTTCAACTGTGCTAGGTGAATGATTCTGGTAATGTTTGCCTTCCCCCCACCAACAGCTGCTGTGATATCTCTTACAGTCATAGAAGTGTGCTCTGAGAGCTGTAACTGCTGCATGTTTCCAGAGTAACAGCCTTTCTTTAAAACCACAGAATTAAAAACACAAGAGGAATGAAAAACATGTGTATGGCAAGAAATACAGCACTCAACTGACAGAGAACTCACTCAGAGTGGGAAACCAGCTCGATCCAGTTTCATCTGATCAAGAACAGCCTTTCTGAATCAGCTCAGTGTCAGGAGAAGCAGTGGCAAGCTCATTGCTGACACAAAGTGAAGCCCTCAACATTACTGCTTGCAAGTAATTCCCGACCCACCGAAAGTATGTGTGGGAGAAGCTTATTGCCAGGTTAGCTATCAGGCAGGCAATGATTGCTGTTTTCCCCATGGGCAACTCAAAAAGATTATTTCAGGGGCTGCAATTCTGTATCAGCACACAGATCTTTTCCAAGTGAGATGTGAATCAAGCAAAAGAGTTTTGAATTACGTGAATCCCCTACCTGGGCCAAATGACAAATTTGTGAAAGCTGCACCTCATTAGCACCAAAGTGAGATTTAGATTAACATAAACCCCACATACAAAATACCCCCATTCACATTAGTAATTTGGAATGTTACTCTAAATGAGAAACACCTTTCCAAAGATTTCCCACAGATGAACAGATCAGGCTCCCCTCCTTTATAGCCTCTGCCATTCTCTTCAATAACCACATATCATCTTCTCTAAGCCTAGCAATACAAACTGCAAGACTCAATAATTTAGCCAACACGTAACCTTTTGCAAAGCCATATCACTACAGATATAAGGAAGACTAGCTTATATACATATCGGTCACTACCCAATACAGAGAGGTATCTATGTAGAAATGGCCATTCCAAATCAAGCAGCAGCTTAACACAAATGCCAAATGCCACAAACATCAAACCTATGTTTTGGTGACTTTAAAATTATATTTTACTAGGGTCTCACAGAGGTAAAGGATCTTTTTATCCTGCTTAGCCTATGTCAGAACCAATGATCCCAGCAGGCCTTCCCTAATTTAGACAGACACAGCTTTCATTAAAGGAGCTCAGGGAAAAAAAAAAGGGCTTTATTTCTTTTGTAGAAGTTGGAAATGACACAAGATTTGGTGCTAAAACCCTGATCCTTCACCTTATGTGCATAAAGCAGAACAAAATAATACTGGAAATTTCATTAAACAAACACAACTGGAGAAGTAGAATGTAAAAAGAACACTGGCTTTAACGATCAGGAGACAGGAGCCCTGGCCTCCCTTATCTCTTCTGCCCTTTGCGGCTGAAATCCTCCAAAAGGCCGCCTACAATAGGAGCTTCCGCTTTCTCTCCTCTAACTCCCTTCTTAACCTCCTACAATACAACTTCTAAACCTTATCATTCCACTGGAACTACTCTCTCCAAAGTTACTAATGATCTCTTAGTTGCCAAATCCAACAGCCTCTTCTCCATGACCTCTCTGCGGCCTGTGGCACTGCTGATCATTCTGATACTCTCTTCTCTCTAGGTTTTTGGGATACCCCTCTCTCCTAGTTCTCCTCCTAAGTATCTGAACACACTTCACCGTCTCATGCCTTCTAAGCACAGGCATCCCCAGGGTTCTGTCCTGGACCCTCTCTCTTCCACTTCAGTGGGTGATCTTGTGAACTCCCATGGATTTAAGTACCATCTCTATGCTGAGGATTCTCAAGTCTGCCTATCTTGCCGACCCCCAATCTCACATCTCCATCATCCTTCCACTCCCTCAGGCTCCCAAATCTAGGAGGCATCCTGAATTCTTCTGCAGCTTACTCCAATATCCAGCACGGAGCCAAGGCCTGTCAATTTCACTTTTGTAACATCCCCCCTAATGTGCCTCTTCTCTCCTCTAACGCCAATACAGACATCACCTCATCTCCGGACCACCGCAACAGCTGCTGTTAGCCTGGCTGCCTCGACTTTCTCCCTAGTCCAGTCTGTCCTCCATTCAGTGACCTCCTCAAAGTGCCACCACTTCCTGGCTGTGTAACCACGGGCAAGTGCCTTCACGTGAATCCCAAGTCTTCTAAAATACGGAGCTGATGGGCGCACAGCACATTTCACGGGGCTGTTATGGGGAAAGTGTTCAAGTATCTCCTTTTGTTACCTAGCCTACCATCTTACAGATGAGGACACGGAGGCATGAGGAGGCTGCTTGCTCACTCCATTGCCAAGCGGAATAAGGAGGGCAGAATGGAGGCATCCAGACTCCCAGGACCCTGGTCTTAGGCGACGTGGAAAGAGAATAAAATAAAGAGAATGACAGAGGCTGAAGAAGGGCCGGATGTTCGGTCGGTCAGCCGATAAGCCTGGATTCGGAATCTATGATGCGCCAGGCACAAGGCAAAGAGCTGGGGGCCGGCGCCAGACCCGGAGGAGCCGGCGATCTAAGGGAGAGAGGACCCGAGAGGAGCCCAGGGCGAACAAAAGGCAGGCAGAGACGGATAGGAGATAGTCTGGAGCACCAAGTGGGACTTCAGCCCGGACTGGAGCTAGCCCGGGGGGAGATCAAGGTAGTCTCGGGGAATCACTAGTGTCCGGGCAGAGAAGCCCCCGCAGGACCCCGGGTCCCCCTCGTTTTCACAGATGATAGTTTGATCAGCAGGGAACGAGGGGGCCGGACGTTCCCCGTCTCTCCCCGCTCACTCCCGCCGGCCCGTCTGGGCCGGGCTGGCACCGGGACCCGATCGGGCTCCGCCCGGCCTCCGCACAGTTTGGGTCACGGAACCTTCCGGCCGTGCCCAAGCCCGGCCTCTCCGCCGCAACTTCCTAACTTCGGGGGGCTGAGGGAAGACAAAGGTGCCGGGCCGGTCTGGACCTCCGGAACCCCGGCTCGCGGCGGCGACCCCCACCCGCCCCGGCCCGGGGAGCCTCCCGCCCACCCGGAGGCCACGCTGGAAACGGGCCGGAGAAATTAATTTAAATTCAAATCAATTCACCGGACACTTATTAAGTCTGTCCTGGCGAAGAAAGGGAAGGGAGGAGGGGAGAAGGGGGAATGCGGGAGGGGGGAGGGGTAGCGGAGGCTGGCGGGGAGGGGGTGCCGATGGGGGCAGCAGAGAGGAAAGGGGAGGGTCAGGAAGGCAGGCCGGAGAGGGAGGGGGGAGATGGGGGCAGGACTGGGGGGGCGATGGGGAGGGAGGGACGATGGGGGCAGGGCACAGAGGGGAGGGAGCACGCTCGGGGGAGGGGGTGACGGGAGCAGGACGGAAGGGGGAGACGGTTCTGGGGGGAAGAAGAGGGAATCCGAACCCGGGCAGGGGAAGGAAGTTGGGGGGCCCACAAAGGAAACCCTAGGCGGGTCGGAGTTCCCCCCACCCCCCGCGGAGCCACCATTCATTGGCCCCGGGCTCCCGCAGTGGGGGAGGGGCGCGGGCCCCGGGCCGCGGCCACCCTGTCCCCCTCTTTCTCTCCCTCCCCATCCCGGAGCGCGCGGCCCCCCCCTCCCGGCCCCCCCTCAGTTCCCCTCGCGCTCGCGCTCCCGCCCCTCCCCGCCCCGTCCTCGGGCTCCGCTCCCGCCGCTCCCACCGCCCACCTGAGCGTAAGCCGCTCCGCTCCCGCTGACGCCGCGGCCTCGCTCCTTCCGTTCGTCAGCCCGCCCGTCAGTCCGTCGTTCCCTCCGGCCGCCCGCCCGCCCGTCAGTCCGTCCGTCCGTCCGTCAGGGAACGCGGGGCACGAGCGCCGCCGCCGCCATCTTTAAACCGCCAGCCAGGCTGAGGCGGAGCGCGCTCGAACCTCCGGGGAGACGCACCGGGCCCCCAGGGCCGAGCCCGCCAATAGCAAGCCGCCGTCGCGCGCCGCCGCTCCTCATTGGTCTCTTCGGAGACGTGGCAGGCCACGTAGCCAATGGGACCGTGGGGGAGCCGGGCGCGGGTTTGCTGCAGAGGGGACGGGGCCGGTGCTGGAGAGGGGTGGGGCTGGTGGACCGTTGGGCGGGAGGAGGAGGAGGAGTTAGGGAGAAGGAGAGAAAGGGAGGGGGAGGGAGGAGGACGCGTGGAGGAGGAGGGGGATGGGCGGAAAAGATGGGAGAAAGGAAAAAAGGGGGGAAAGGGAGAAAGACAAAGAAGAAAGGCGAAGCATGAGAAGAATAGAAAGAAGGTAAAGAAGCCGCCGAGTGGGGGAGAGGGAGGGAAGGAAGACCAGTGGCTTTGGAGTCAAGAGGACCTGAGTTCAAATCCTACCTCTAACACTTTCTGGGTGACCCTGGCCAAGTCACTTGACCCCTCTGGGCCTCAGTTTCCTCTTCTGTAAAATGAAGGTCCCTTCCATCTCAAAGCCAATGACTGATGGCTCCTGCCTCTCCCAGACATTAGCTGGGTCACCCCGGACAAGTTCATTTAACCCGTCTGCCTCAGTTTCCTTAACTGTAAAATGGGGATAACAGCCCCAACTTTGCAGGGCTGCTGTGAGGACCCTATGAGCACAGTGCCAGGCACACAGCAGGTGCTTAAAGGCTCCTTCCCTTCCCGTTCTGTGCCCGTCCCACCCAGCATCACCCCAAAGCACTAAGTCACTTCCAGGCTGGGGGACGTGGGGAGGTCCCTGGCTCCCAGAAAAAGAGCTGGGAGGAGGGGAGAGGGGGAAGGACCGATGGACAGAGGAAAAAAGAAGGGAAGAGGGAGGAGAATGGAAGCAGGCAAGGAGGCCGGTAATCCATAGACTCCTGAAGTCAGAGACCCTGAGTTCGAATCTTCCCTTTGGCCTTCGGGTAGCTGAGTGACCTTGGGCAAGTCCCTTGCTTTCCATTCCCAGATGGTCTCTCTGGTGACCCTCGGCTCCCTCTATAATGCTGCAGCTTCATGGTTTCTCAAGGCCTCGAGCCTCTCTCAACTAACACCCTGCGGTTTCCATCCCGGTTTCATAGGTGGGGAAGCTGAGTCTAGACACAGGCTGTGACTGGAGCCCTGTTTATTTTGAGCTAGGAAACCTCCCTGTCCTCACTCCCCACTCTCCTCTCTCCTTCCTCCCACCCCATTCCCCTCTCCTCCATCCCCCTTTCCTTCCCTCCCCATGAACAAATAGGCGTCCGTAGCTAGAACTCGGGGTCCTGGTGGATGGGGGCAGAGGCCTCTCCGCCGCACCGTGACCCTGGTCAAGTCACGGCCCTTCTAAAACCAAAGTTTTCTCTATGGAGTGAGGATTAATAATCCTCTTACCGCCTCCATCGGAGGAAAGAGGAAAGCGGATGACGTGCTGCCTCGAGATATTGTTCCTGCCATCTCCAAGAAGCCCGAGAGGATTCGGAAGCCTGTCAGAGTGGGAGGGGGGTGCTCAGGAGGACCAGACGACCCCCAGCCTCACCCCCTATCCTCCCAGGCAGCCCCTTGGCCCAGCCTAGTAAAGTGGACAGGGACACCCGACCCTAGCATCCCCTGGCCTTGGATCCAAGGCATGCCTTGACTTTTCTGTGAATGGGATTTAAGTGAGACACAATCGTCAGCCTCATTCTCTCCTCCAGTCACCCAACTCCAAGACCACAGCGTAGCCCGGGGATAGGGTGGATGACCTTGGGGTCTTTGATGTGTGACCAAGCTCTAAGCCCCCTTCTTGGTGTTGGAACAAATTGCTCTCATCCGCCCCTTCCTCCAGGGGAAGTCTTCATGCGCTTGAGGCAGATACCCTCCACTCTCCTATGTCTGGTGAAGCTGCGAATGCCCATTCTTCTGAAGAACACTTTTAAATGAATAAAACATAGATTTACAAAGGAAACCAAAGTTTACAGAAAATAAAGGTGTATTTTTTTCCATCTGGCTTTGTGGGTTCCCTAAAATCTGTGGATCTCAGGTTAAGAACCTGCAACCCTGGGCACACCTTCCCCATAGGATTTATGGAAGGTCATGGGAGGGACGGAAAGCGTGCTGGATTTGGAGCCAGAGAGCCTGCTGTCTTACAAGGCCTCTCTCTGGGACTCGGTTTCCTCGTCTGTAGAATCAGGTTTGCACCAGACGGCCCCTGAGGTCCCCAACAACTCCCCCTCTGGGATCCTGAGGTCCTTTGAAATCAGGCCTAGAATGTTCTGGGCACTGGTCCCTGGGCTGAACTAGGAGCTCAGACCCAGCTACAGTGGTTGATGATATGGAATCGGTTCCCTTCATCAATTCCCTATTGCAGAACCTCTGCACTGGCCTCCCTGCCTCCAGTCTCCCCCTCTCCCTCCTGCTCTTCACGTCACTTCCTGTATAAACCTCCTCTTCCTCCTCTTAACGCCTCCAGCCATCCTGTGGCTGCCTGATCTCATGTTGGTAGTATTTGTGAAACACCCTCGAGTCGTCATCTCATTGGAGCCTCACAAAACAGCCTCTGTGGACTGGAGGTTTCCTTTGTCACCATTTTTCAGGTGAGGAAAATAATGCTGAAGTGTCCTGCTTTCGGTCATGTAACTCATTAGTATCTGACCTGTGTTCTATGGGAAATCCTTCTTGGACCCCCACCTCCAAATGCTAGTACCTTCTCCCCTCAAATGATCTTTTATTTCATTCTGTATATACCTGTGTAGGAGCTTTTAGCTGGCCTCACTATCCTGGAGCCAAGCTTGCTCCATCATCTTTCAGGGTTCTAGGGTAAGTAACCCTGAGGGTTTCGTGGGTATTTCTTCTCTAGGGCCGATCGTCCCAGCCCCTACCAGATGTATTCCTTCCGCTGTTGGGTCCAAGTGACTCAATTCCATTTATGTTCAGCATAAATTAGCTTTTAGGAAGGAATATTTACTTCAAAGATAAAGTAAGGACAAAAATATTCCCGACACCTTCCCTATAGCACCTCAGTCTTTAGGGAAAATGTGCTCAAACTGAACTCAGTTCCTATCTGACATTAGCGCCACCAAGTTCACAGCGGGATGAGGCACGCTGGCAGGTGAGTCCTCCTCCTGGGTGTCGAAGGTTCCTTTTTGTTCCTATTCTGAGCTGGCCACAAAATGCAGGGGCCGGAAAGCTCAGAGCCTCGCTCTCCTGTCCTTTTGGAACTTACAGGGTCAGAGGCTCCAACCCCTTTGCCTGAAATGGAGAAGAACCAATGGACCAAGGACTAGGATTTGTTTCTCAAGGGCACCTGGCCTTGATGGACAGAAGGCCCCAAGGCCTCTTCCCTTACACTCTTGTTTCTCCGGATAATGGTCCCCAAAGGAGTCGAATCAAGAGAATGCAGCTAAAGAGATGGGGCCAAGGCTGACTCAGGCCTTTTTAAAAATGCCTCTCATGCCAACTACCTAGCCAGTCGAAAAAGGTTTCTCCTTATTGAGTAGTTTGCAGACTGGAACCAATTCCAGAATGTCTACACATGCTGAAGCCTCTATTACACGTCATCACGATTCTCCATGTGGGGAATCTGCATCTGTCAATCATGCTGATGATCCATGCAGCACAGAAGCCAACCCCCCCCCCAACCCTCCTTGCTACTACCCCTGAATATACAGAGGACATTCTCCCAGACCGCCGTAGTATCAGTCTGTCCACGTCCAGGCTGAGGCTGGAGAGTTATACTCCCTGCTCCTGGGCTCCCAGCTTCTCAACTTCCTCTTTCCCTTGACTCTCTCATCCAACTGAAATGGCTCTCTCCAAAGTCATCAATATCTCCTAATTGCCAGATCTGATAATCTTCATCCTCATTAACCTTCCTGCAGCATCTGACTTGGCTGATAACTTTCTCCTCTCTGGATTGTCCTGACTCTGCTCTCTCTCGCTCCTCCTCCCACCTGGCTGACTAGTCCTGCTTCTCCGTTGCTGTGTCCGGGGACATCTCTCACTCTCTCTCTGTCTCTGTCTCTCTCTCTACGGTCTCCCATGGTGGTCTTGTCAGTCCGCATGAATTTGGTTATCATCTCTGTAATCAAGCCCCAAATCGATTCCTAGGAGCCTCAGTCTCTCTCCTGAGTTCCAGTCCCAAATCCCCCACTGCCTATTGGACACTTTGAACTGGGTTTACCAAAAGTATCTAGAATGCAACATGCCCCAAACCGAATAATTAACTAATTCCCTCCTTCCCTCCCACCCAGCCAGCCCTTCCTCAGCCTTCCCTATTACCGCCATCCTCCCCCAGTTTTCCCAGGCTATCAACCTTGGTCTCATCCACAGCTCCTTACTGCCAAGCCTCTTCACTTCTATTTCCACAACATTTCTCCCTCCTGCTCTTGTCCTTCTAATCACACAACCACCACCAAGGTTGTGAACCTGGGTGTTGGGAAGACGGGTGGTTTCCTCAGCAGTAACAAGGAAATGTAGAGGAAGGATGGGTTTGGGGAGGGGGAGGAAAGATGGTGTTGATGTGTTCTGTTTGAGATGCCTATGGGGTATTCAGTCCAACATATCCACAAGACAGTTGATGATGGGGGACTGGGCTCAGGAGAAAGGATGGGGCTGGATCTATAGATTGGGGAGTCATCTGCATGGAGATGATAGCTGACCCTTTGGTTTGCTGATGAGATCACCAAGTAAGACAGCATAGAAAGAAAAGACAGCCTCCACAGTTGGGAGAAAGATCCAAGCAGGGAGACTGAGCAGCAGACAGACAGGAGATCCAGGAGAGCAGGGTCACAAAAGCTCAGAGAGAAAAGAAAGGCTTAGACAGAGTGAGTGGTGGGCAACGGTGTCAAAGTCTGCAGGAAGGCTAACAAAGGCTTGAGGACAAGCCTTTAAATTTGGCCATTGAGATTGGCCATTGGTGACTTTGGAGAGACTAGTTTCAGGTGAGTGATGGTTTGGGAAGTCAGATTCCAAAGAGTTGAGAAAGGAGAGTTGCTGAGTGTAAACAGCTTTTCCAAGGAAATTAGCTGAGGAAAGAAGGGATTCAGCAGGAGAGCTAAACTTCCTGGCCTGGACCATAAAACTCCCCAGCAGAACGAGCCTGAGCCTTCAGGTCCTGAGGTCAGAAAACCTTTTTTCAAGTCTTGGCTCTGTGTGACCTTGGGGAAACCCTCTAACCCTCTTCTAAGTTCCCATCTATGTAATGGGGCTCCTGCTGCCGAGCTGCCTCTGGCTATTTCTACCAGACTAGACAAACCTCCCTGTTATGCCCACCTCCAGTGCATAGCTAGAGAAGCGGGTGGCAGCTCCCTCTGGGCTTCTGCTTCAGCTCCCAGAATTGAGGCTCAGGGGGGTTCTCCTGCCCAAAGGGAAGCTGGAGGCTCCTCAGATGGGGTTCCCTAGAGGGACCAGGGACAGGGAATCTGAGGTTCTGGATCTTACAGCTGGAAATGGGAGAGGGCACTGGGTGGAGGGCTCAGAGATCTCTGGGATGGGGTCAAGAACAGGCAGGCATGTTGGTCCTTTGCCCTCTCCACTCCTGCTATGGGTCTCCTTCTCCTCTCCTTTTATTTTCTTAAAATTGTTCAGAGCCACAGTTCTGTCTAATGTTCCATAGGGGGAAGAGAGGCCAGTAATTCCAATATTTAGGACTAGCAAGGAAACTAATTAGAGGGAAGTGCAATGATCAAAAGGGTTAAAAAAACAAAAACAAGTCAAGGACCCCAGTCTGGGAACCCCTCAGCTAGATACTTCCTGAGGTTACTTCCAGCTCAGAATCCCGAGATCCTTAGGAAACCAGGAACAGAGCGGTCCCATGATTTACAAAGGATGAGCCAGCCCAGAAAAGAGAAGAGAAGGGGTCAGATTCCTTCTGGGAGCCCATGGGCCTTGAAGACTCCTGGCTGTTCCTTCCCATTGAGGCCCACCTTTTTACTATGAGTATTCTCCTGGTGGAGAACGGGGTAGCCCAGCTGCTTATGGGAGTCCTAGGGGTCTGGGTTCAGGTTCTGCCTGTGACCCCTATGGCTGAGTGACTTTGGCTAAGTCATCTATCTCTCTGTACCCCAGGCAGCTCTCTTAAGAAGGTAAGTTACTGAGGAGTTCTCTATCTGCGTCTGCACTGATGGAAGGAGTTCTCACACCCGAAAGTTCCCATCATTGATGAAATCACAGGACTGGGCAAAGAGAAGGGGAAAAATCTATCTGACTCAGAATCTCTAAGGTAGAAGGAACCTCAGAAGCTTAGTCCAGTCTGCATGGGGCAGAGGTCCCCTCTTCAGCTCCTGGCTTACACAGCTAGGAAGACTCGGAGGAAGGGCTGTCTCTTGTCCAAGGACCAGCCCAGCTAAGTTCAGAGGAGCTCACCACCAAATGGGCTGCAGGATAACAGATTTTTTAAAATGGTTCTTTCCCTGTACCACCCTCCACCTCACAGCAGCAGCATCCTGGATCCCTGAAGTATAGCCATCCAAGCTGGGCGGAGCCTCAGAGCTTCCATGTGGCAGATAGGGACACTGAGGCCTTGGCAAGGCCCTTCAAAGACTCGCAGACTGTCAGAGATGACCTCGTCCAAGCCTGTCCTTTTATAGGCGGGGATGCTGAGGCCCTAAGTCACATGCAGTATGGAACCAGGCTTCTAATCCAGGCCCTTGGACTCCCCATCCAGATCCCTCAAGTGAAGCCCTCAGGTTCAGGCAATCCTCAGGAAATTAAAGGTCTGTGACATAGGGATCTCCTTCGGTCCCTCGCTAACTGAGTGCTGACTCAGCCTTGACAATTCCACTGGGCACCTGACTGCGGGTGCGCTGTGTCCTGATCCCCTGGTGAAAGAAGTTACTTTATGATCATATTTTATTGTTTATTTTTATTAATTTTATTAGTAATTTTATTAATTACTATCAATTAATTTTACTATCATATTACTAACCAATCTGGGACCCAGGCTTTCCTCCTTTATTTCCCCAATCCAAGCCCAGCCCCTGTAAAAACTTGACCTCTGAAGGCTGGGAATGGATGATGGAACTGAGGGTCCTCAAAGGGAGGTGACTTATCCAAGATCACATAGGCAGCAAGTGGCAGAGCTAGTATTCAAACTCAGGTCTTTTTTTATCTTTTATTTTCATACAACTTTCACATGGAAGGAGAGAGACAGACAAAGAAACAGAGAGAGGCAGAGACAGACAGATGTAGAGAGACAGTGAGAGAGAAAGAGAGAGGGAGAGAGGTAGATAGAGACAGAGAGAGACAGACAGAGACAGACAGAGGAGAGACAGAGGCAGAGAGAGAGAGACAGGCAGAGAAACAGAGAGAGGCAGAGACAGAGAGAGAGAGTGAGAGGTGTATGATAATGTCTCTGGCACCTCCTTTGAAGGCCACTGTGAGGATCATAGGAGAGATTATATAGATATATACACATATATATGTATTTATATATATGTACATATACAATATACATATATAAAAATATATATATACATACATCCACAAATATATATGTATGTGTCCCTTCCCCATACCCACCCACCCAAGTCATCTTTTGTAATAAAAAGGGACAAAGAAATAAAGTTCAGAAAAACTCGCCATCACTTCAACCTAGTCTGAGAGTATTCAGTGTTCTGCACTCATAGTCCACCACCTCTGCAAAGAAGGAAGGGAGGGATGTTTCCTCCACACTTGGTCTGACTACAAATTGAATGGTTTTCCTACCAGTCTTCTCAATTTTCCCAGTTCCCCCTTCTTTATGCCTCCCCACCGCTGTCCTCAATGTCCCTGGTCATACGGGGCAGTGAATCGTGGGTCACTGGGCTAAGGACGTAGGGCCTGGATCATGAGGAAGCCCCTTGGAAGGAGCCCAGGATGTGAAGTGTAAGGCCAGGTTTGCATTCCAGCTCTGTCAATAGCTGAACCTGTGTGGGCTCAGACCATGCTCAGGACCTCGCCAGGACTCAGTCTCCTCTCTTGAACCTCAGGCTCGCCACCTCCCCTAGAAATCCCAAGCCTGTCTTCTGGCTTGGGAAGCAATGAGCCCAGGGCAGCCGCAGGCTTTGTCAGAGTCACATTCTTCTGTAAACTCCCTCCCTGCTCCCACTTGCTGCCACTTGCTGCCTATGTGACCTTGGACAAGTCACCTCCTTAGGGGAGCCTCAGTTCCATTCTCCTTGTACAAGCCTGTACAAGCTCTGGGGTGCTTTCTCTCAGCTCTGCCTGCCTCTCACTGGTGAATCAGGTCCACTGAGCTAGCTCTGTCCCTTCCCCTCAGGGCTCTGGGGATGTCCTTGGATGGTTGGAGCTGCCATTCCGATGTGTTCTCCCCAGCGTCGATGGTCACAGCTGGTATCTCTCTAAGATGCTTGATTGATAACTCAGTGAATAGTTGCCCAGCCTCATTTACGTGATTAATATCTCTTAGCTTTAACGAAGGATATTTACCAAGAAGATACTGCAAAAGCAGAAGTAGAAAACCTCTCTCTCTACCTCCTTGGTTCCTGGGGAAAGTGGGCTCAACCTCAGCCGTTGTTACAATGCTCTTACCCTGCAAGGTCACGTGCAGAGCCTCAGAAATGAAAGACTTGAGAAAGTCCGTCCCTTGCTGGCAGAAGCGGGCCTCTCCGGGCTGGGTCCAGCTCGTTCCTCTCTAGTCTCAGCTGCCCCAGACTGTGGGACAGACTCCATTTCCTGCACCCCTCGCACGCTCCCTTTTTCAAAGCTCACAGGGTCAAAGCCCACTCTGTCCCACCTCCAAACACAGGACAAAACACACACAACAAAACAGAACCCAAAGACCCCTGAGCTAGGAGTGGCTAAGAGGGGAAAAGGTCATGTGGTTGGGGGGTTTGTTCGCAGGCTTCTGGAGCATTCTCATCCTCTGATGGGAGCACTCTGAATCCTCCACCTGGGGATGGCTGGAGGCCTGAGGCCCCAGAGGCTGGGCTTGCTCAGGAGGGCTGGACTCTCACCAGTCTCTCCCCTATTACATATCAAACGAAGGGGCAGACAGAGGTGATCTCTCCACGGTCCTCTCCGCAGACTGCCAGCCAGTGGGGTACAGAGGCACCCATTTTATAGGTGGGGATTGCCCAAAGTCATGGTCTAGAAAGCGTCAGAGGTGGGATTCCTGCCTCCAAGGCTCTATTTCCTCATCTATAAAAATCCCAGAATTACATCATTTTAGAGCTGGAAAGGACCTCAGCAGCCACCCAATCCAACCCTTTCAGGGAAAGAAACCGCCACTGTAGAGTTCCTGGGCTCCGAGGATCTCCTTTGATCCTCATGACAACTGGGGAGAAAGGGGCTATTATTATCTCCACTTTCCAGATGAAAAAACTGAGGCCTGCAGAATTTAAGTCCCTTGCCCAGGGTCACATGGATAGTGAGGCAGGACCCGAACTCAGATCTCCCTGCGTCCAGGTCCAGACTCTTCCCTCAACCTAAGCCACCTAGCTGCCTTTAGGACATTAGAATATTGTCTGTGATTTAATAGGACAGTTGTGTGGATTTGAGGGGGGAGGCACCTCTCTGGGTCTCAATTTCCTCATGTATACAATAAGGGATTGGAGCAGATGACCTCTAAGAACCATTAGAGCTGTAAATCTGGGATCCCAAACAGAGCTCGTGATTCTGCCCTCCACCCCAAGCGTTCCTCTGTCAAACATGCCCGTTTCTGTTAAGGGGATTGCCATCTTCCAGGCACCCAGGTTCTCAACCTCAGAGCCCTTTTGCCCAATGGCCACCTCCAAGCAGTCAACTGGCAGAGTCTGGCCGATTGCAGCTCCCCGCCATAGGTCTTGTTCCCATCCCCTCCTCTCCACTTCCTGGGCTCCCACTCCAGCCCAAGCCCTCATCACCTCTTGCCTGCTCGGTTGCAATAGGCTTCTCATTCCTTTTCCTGTGCCACTCCAACCTGTCCTCTGCACAGCTGCCAAAAGGATTTTCCTGAAGCAAAGCTCTGACCATATCACGTCTCTACTCAATAAACTCCAGGGGCTCCCTTGACGCTTAAAGCTCTTCACAGCCAGGTCAGTGCTCACTCCAGCCCTCTTAGTCTGCTATACACTCCATGGTCCAGCCATCCTGGCTTACTTGCTTTGCTGGTCCTCATATATGATGCTCATCTCCCGACTCCAGGCATTTCCCCCCTGCCGTACCCTGGGCCCGGGGTGCTTTCTCTCCTCATTTCTGCCTACCAGAATCCCTTACTTCTTTTTCTCCATGATCTTCCCAGTTATTAGTACCCTTCCTCCCTTCTTCACCTACATTTTAATTCTGCATCTACTTGGATGTATAAATGTGGTCTTCTCTCTTAGAAGGTAAGTTTCTTGAGGACAGGGACTGTCTTGCTTCTTTGTCTCTGTCTCTCTTGCACGGACAAGTGTTTGTGATTCGATTGCTTGGCAGTCAGGACCAAAAGTCATTTAGGAAGCCCCTCCCCATGGAGAGTAGCCACGTGGACAACTGGGATAATTGGATTTGACCTTTACATAAAACTCAGTGGAGCAGGCTCTTCGCTCTCCCTCAGGCAATGTTCTGGTTAGCCTCTTCAACCCATCTTCACTGAGTTCCAATAAAACTGTATTGTGAAGCTAATGGTTGTTGAGGGGAGAGGATTTCCCAAGGCTAGCTAACGTCAGAGCTGTTACTATGGGCAGTGGAGGGGAGAGGCAGAGCAGAGAGAGCTAGGATAGCAGAGGGCAAGGCCAGGGAGGTGGCAGTAACCACTGGGTAGTGTTAAACCTGAAAATTTGGTTGAAGGAAACAACAGAGCTAGGTGATAGAAAAATCCATGTTGTTTATTATTTTCCCTTAAAGCATAGCGAATCTAGCTTACTTGTACGTACAAGGAGTCAGAGTATAAACTCTGGCTGCCTGAACAAAGCAATGAGAAAACTTATATACGTTATTTTAGCAGAGCTAGCAAGCCTGTATGACCTCATTTTATGACCCCCATGTATGTTTAACCATGATACAAGAAGAGGATTTTCCTTAATGGAATAGAGTTGTAAAGGATGTTGACAAAAGTCAGTTGAGACTACAGCCCAGCGTCTCTGTGTCTCATTACATTCCATAACACAGTATATACCTGTAGAATATTAAGCAAGGTAATGTCTCTTGGGGTTAGGGTAATGTCCTTAATGATCTGGCCTTGCTGACAGAGGTAAGGGTATTGCCTGAGCAAACTTTTAGAGAGAACAAAGAAGCCCGGGTCCTGGATCTTCATCCAGTTACTCATTAATACAGGCTCTGGGTCTGGTTGAAATAAGAAATGATATAAAATAGTATAATATTTTCCACATAAAGGATCCCACCCAGGAGGAAGCAGACAGCCAGAGGGTAGGGCAAACCGGGGATCCCAAAGCATCCAGAAGTACAGGAACCCAAAGGCCCCAAGGATCAGAGGCAGGGTCAGGCTGCTGCTTAAAATGACAGGCCGTTGTCAAGGGCCGGAAGTTTTATGAGAGAGTGGAGGTGGGCCAAGTCAGAGGAGCTGATTCAAGGCACCGAGGCCGGAATGAACTCTGTCATTATCGACCTGTCCCCTACTCTGGAGGTGATGGGGATGGAATCTGAATCCTCAAAAGGAAAAGACCATGTGTTTGGGATCTGGACCCACCCCAAAAAGGAAAAGCCCTTGGACTTTCCCAGGTAGCCCAGGTCCCTGGTGTTAGCCTGGGGTAATCAGCCCTTCCCAGTTAATTAACTGCCCCACACCCTCGATCCCCACTACCTTAATTCTATCTAGACCCCTTCTCTATTCCCACGGGTTTTTACTGAAGGTCTACAGAGCCGCGGTGCCAACTTCACTGTCGTATGTCTGTGAAATGTCGACAGTCTACCAGCGCCATGCCAGGATTGTGAATCGCTTCCATTTGAATTGTCTTAGGAAGATTCTGAAGATCACCTGGCAAGATAAGGTACCAGACACTGAGGCCCTTACCGGAGCTAAACTGCCAAGCATTCAAACTCTGCTCCGGAGAGCGCAACTCCCATGGGCTGAACACCAAAACGGATGCTTACCGAAAAGACTATTTTATGGAGAACTCACACAGGGCAAGCGTTCACATGGAGGTCAGAAGAAGCAATACAAAGACACTCTCAAAGTCTCTCTCAAGACCTTTGAAATTGATTGTGTGACATGGGAGACATTGGCACGAGACCGCTCAGCATGGGGTGCCCACATGAGAGAAGGTGCTGTGCTCTGTGAGCAAAGCAGAATTGAAACAGCTCAAAGGAAACGCAGGTTGTGCAAATTTAGAATATCCACCCCAAATGTTCACGTGGACTTTTTGTGCCTGACCTGTGGTAGGGCATTGTGAGCTTGTATTGGTCTGACCAGCCAGTCAGACACACTGAAACTTGACTCTAGCGTAGAGATGTCATTTTGGTCCTCTTTGAGAACAAAGGACAACCACCACCACCACCACTTTCTGTATATAAGGTCCATCTTGCCTCCCATTAAATCGCTCAGATTCAGTCTGGCCTGCTTGTCAATACAAGTGTCACAAATGCTCAGATTCCTTGAGTCTGGCCAATATGGCGGATATTTAGAATCATGCCCCTCCCCCCCCCTCCCCCCCCCCCCCCCCCCCCGTTGGTATTCTAATAAACCTTATCTTTGGCTGAAAGAAGGCTTGGGTTGAATTCATTCAAGGCAGGACCTATGTTGCTATTTTTGGGGCCCAGCACCCCAAAACCTCAACGGAGGGGAGTCTCCACCACTGGGGGACTACAAGTGAAGGCTGAATGACCACGTGTTACGGATATCATGGTGCGGATTTCTTCTAGGGGCCACTGAAGTCTCTTCCCAGTTCTGAAGTTCTCTGACCAGATCATTCTCTATCTCCAGTGTTAGGACAGGGCTTCCCAAGCTGTGGGCTGTAGGGGGCATGTGGGGGAACCCCAAATCCTGAAATAAGCAAACATTCCTTCTGTGGACTGAGTAAATAATGACCGACACATCTCTTTATTGGTGCTATTTTTTCAGTCTTATAAGAGACAGCAAGGCAAAATAGCCTGAGATTGATTTTGGACCCAGGGTGGCTGTGTGACCCTGGGAAAGTCACCTGTCTGTTTGATGCTGCAGACAGCACCCTGAGGCTACAAGTTGCAAAAGAGGTGAGGATGGAGCTACATTAGTAGAGGGGGTTTCTTTATCTGGGACTTCCCTATGCTAGTGAAATCCCAGATTCAGTCTGTGTAGGTGCTGCTGTAGCAAATAAAATACAAATTCACAGCCTCTAGTTTTGGTTCGTGTTGTTCAGTCATTTCAGTCGTGTCTGACTCTTTGTGACCCTGTTTGGGGTTTTCTTGGCAGAGACACTGCAGTGGTTTGCCATTTCCTTCTCCAGCTCATTTTACAGATGAGAAAACTGAGGCACGGGGTTAAGCGACTTGCCCAGGGTCACACAGCTAGTATGTGTTTGAGGCCAGATTGGAACTCAGGTTCTCCTGACTCCAGGCGCTTTATCCACTGAGCCACTTAGCTGCCCACAGCATCTATAGCGAGGTTTTTATCAACATATATGTAAGGAGGGGGATCTGGCACATACTCAGATGCCAGGAGTGTCTTTAGTTGATACAACTTCTCTACATGGAGGACACTGAGGGGCTGCTTCCAGGAGGGTGATGAAGTATGGCAGAGGTGCCTTGTGACCCATGTGTGCATGTTCTAGAGCTTGTTCTGGTTGGCCAACCATGTCATTGGGAGGAGCAGGAACGCTCATCACCTTCAAAAAAGCTGAATCTGCTCTTTGCACCTGTGGGAGCACAGTCACGCCTTCCTTCAAGTCATCTGGTAAGAAATCACACCGTCCCCTGTGAGGCCATGGTCCTTCGCCATGTGGCTTGGGCTTTGTCGGTTCTAGGTACAGGGAGCAGAACATCAGGACAGGACCCCAGAAGCTCAAATTGCCGTCAAGAGGGGGCTCCTCCCAGTGTTGCAAAGGCTGGGTCTCTGGCAGCCACCCCAGCATTGATGGACGGAGGAACAAAGAGTGACCTTCTGTGATTATGCTAGTAAAACCTAAAACAAGGATTTGTGTGGTGGCAGAGGCGCTGCCTTTGGCACATAAATTTGGGGGGACTGATATTCTGTAGGAACCGAGCTAAGTTTGAGCCTTCAGACTTCACTAGGGACTTAGTGTGGGGGAAGTGCCCAAAGGCTTTGGGAGAAACGTTTGTACTTTTGCCTAATCCTTTGAAGTAAAGATCCATTTGTGTAAGTTAATTGATGGTAAATAGTTAAGTGGAACTGAAATTGACCCCTAACAATGAGGAAAGGAGGCACTCTGCTTGTGCAGGCTTCAGCCAATGGCATTAGAAGAGGCCCCCACCACCTCCACCACCACCAGGAAGGGGAGATGTCCTCTTTGAGAGACTAGGTCTATACCAGGGGTGGGGAGCCTGCAGTGTCGAGGCCACATATTCACAATCTTGTGAAGTTTGGATTCGGTTAAGGGGCCACACTCGAGGATGTGTGGGACGAGTGAAGATCTCTCATAAAAAGGGAACAAATTAGATAAATAGGAATAAGTAGGATAGTGAGTCCCATTTCTCTACTTAGATATTTTCCTTTCTGTAAAGCCATCTCTCCTTAGATGTTTTCCCCTCCACAAGCTTAGCTAGTGACCGTAAGGCCCCCCGAGGTTAAGAACAGGTCCTGTGTATTTACCTAATGGCGAGAGGCCTGAAAGAAAGAAGGGTTGAGGTGAATAAGTCAGCAACCATAAAATCCTCTGAAAGTAAGGATAGGACACAGGATGCTCACCCCCTGTGCACTGACCCCAGGATAAGGGACCCTCAGCTCAGCAGAAAAATGAATGAAAAGCCGGAAAGCCAGGTGCAATGTAGACGTGCAAGACCAGTCAGGTATGAATGATGGGAGACAAGGTGTAAGGGTGCTGGGGATATCCGTCGTAGCCACAGATGTGAAGATGAGGTAACTAACAACTAATTCCTGCCTGTCACCGATAACCGAGCTGTTTGTTCAATCGTCATTGTCATTGTCATTAAGACAGATTTACTACCTTGAGATTGATAGTAGAATGGGATAAGAATAGTGGGAAGGTTATGTCCGTCACCTGCTTGTCAAAAATAACCGTACTGTTTGTTCCTTGCCATTGTCCCTGGGTAGATTTATCGCGTCCAGATTGTACCCTCAAAGCTTATGTCTGCAAGCTGAGAGGAAGGAGGTTGGGAGGGGGAATTGCGGTTAGGGACCTATATAAACACCCCAATTTTCTGTGTCCAGTGCGCTCTGACACTGAGAGGACCCCCAGTCTTTTCGGTATCGGGGTGGCCCTTTCCCGCGGGATCGTAATAAATTTTCCTTTCTACTTTCACCTTGAGATGCCTCTGTTTTTAATTCTTGGATTCGTAAAATCCATCCCACACAAGGACCTAGAGGGCCACATGTGGTCTCCAGGCCAGAGATTTCCCACCCCTGGTCTGTACACTCCATGTGTTTTCTCAATCATTGGAGTGAGGAGCAGAGGGCATTTTGGACACTTTTTGGAGCTTATAAGGGGTGGTCAGTGGCACTGGCTAAGCATCCAGAGACAGGGACAAAGGGCCTTCTCCTATGACAAGTCACATTTGTACATCACCAGGCTTGGGTGCTAATACTGCTCTGATGACTGTTTCCAGATAGAGACAGAAAGCAAGAGCATTGTGGGGAGGTCATGTGAGACGTCAAGCATGGTCTAGGGTCTGGGGCTGGCCAGGCAGAGTGGCTTTGTGCCTGGGGGAGAGGCTCCAAAGCTGAGTGGGTTAAGACACCAGGGCATGACGTCAGGAGCTCCAGGGGTGCTCTGGACCAGACGTGGGTGGGAATTGCAAAGAGACAGCCAAGAGTTGTGGGGTGTAGAGCCAGGACACTAGGGCATTAACAAAGCCTTCAGTCACTAGCACAGCGAGGAAGAAGATTGGCTGGGCCCTGAGCTGCTGGGATGGGAGAATGAGGTGAAAGGCAACAGCTGAGGCCCCGCATCCCAGAATCTCAGAGTGGGAATGTAACTGGGAGGACATCTGACCCAGCCTAGACCTTGACCGGCGGCACCCTCCCCCTCCCACTCAAGAGCTGACTGTCTGCAGCTGGAGGCGAGGAGCTAGGGAAAGCTGGGCTGTGACCAGCCCTTGGAATTTCTGTTGCAGCTGACTCTTAGAATGTGGGAGGGAGAGGAGAACTAGGAAAAAACTCTGCTCTGTGCCCCTCCCTGGGAATGCCGAGTGTCTGCACAGAATTGTCCCTGTTCTGTATGTCTTCCCTGGCAGATACTTATGTGGGGCCCAGCTGCCTGAGCTCTGGGTAAAGGGACTTTTTGCACCAAACCCCTCTCCCCGGCCACCGATCCCTATATGTGTTGGCAAGATAAGCTCCCAGAGGGTCAGGACAGGCTTATGAGGTGCTTGGCCATAGTAAGAGCTTGATAAATGCTTATCATTCATTCAGAGGAAAATAACCTCCTGATTTCACTCTGCCCTGGTCAATCAAATGTGGAGGAAATGGAGAAAACCTGTGTGCTGTGAGTTTGGGGGAAACATGTTCCCCCAAAAGCAAAAGTAACCTTCAAGGTCAAAGAAGTAGGTTGTAGAGAGACTGACCCTCAGACAGAATTTCATGCACCACCACTGGGGCTGTCTAGATGGAGGCCACTTCTATGTGACTTGACATTCTGATGAGATTAACTACAGAGAAAACATCCCTGGGCTAGCCTGAGGCCCCAAGGCAATACATTCTCTCCCTAATCACCTGACACCCCACCCCTATGACTCAGTTTCCTCACTCCCTCTATTTTGGTCTTGGCTTGTAATGTTGAAGGTTCTGCCCCAGCCCCAATTCATGTAATCACAAAAGGGACAGGCACTACAATCCATCCGTAGGCTGAGTAAATCAGATAATAAGTAATTTTATTTTTACTATCTCCTCAAAACATGTGGATGAGCCTTCATCTGTCTGAAAGGACCATAGGACAGTGGGCTATTGGACAGGCCACACAGGAAACATGATTAGTTGAGAAGACCACGTCATGTCTTAGACTATAGACAGAAGTCAATTTAGTGGTAAGTCAGTTAATCATTAGACAGGCCCAGAGGGAGGGACTCTAGGTTCTCCTGCTAAGGAATGAATTGCTTGGGGGAGATGGAAAAAGAAACAGTTACTCTCTCTTTCTCCTCCCCTTCCCCACCCCAGCCCCTCCATTGACAACATCACCAGAGAGAAAGGGTCAGTAGAAGTCTACTACTGGGGACACTGTCATCTTTGTAGTCATCCTGGACTCCTTACTCTTACTCATCTGCTATACTCAACCATCTGTCAAACATCATTTCTGCCTCCGTGACTTCTCTTGGACATTCTCCTTTTCTCCACTCACACAGCCACCACTCAGATTCAGGCCCTCTTCCACTCTCACCTAGACTCTTATGGTGGCCTTCCAATTGGCTTCCCTGCCTCAAGACTCTCCCCATCCCAACCCATCTCAACTGTCAATGATTTTCCTAGAGTGAAGGTCTAATTACCTCACTCTCCTTGGTAAAGTCCAGTGGCTTCCCCATTGCTTCTAGGGCCGGTACCTTCCTCAGTAATACTGGTTACCTTCTGTCTATGTGGACAAGCCTTGCTGATTGGTCCTGTGCTAGTGTCTCCTGTGTCACGCAATCAATTCCAAAGTTCTTGAGAGTGTCCTTGTATCACTTCTTCTGACCATCATGTGAATGCTTGCCCTGTGCGAGTTCTCCATAAAACAGTCTTTTTGGCAAGCGTATGTTTTGCAATTTGAACAACACGGCCGGCCCTTCGGAGTTGCGCTCTCTGAAGCAGAGTCTGAATGCTTGGCAGTTTAGTTTGAGTAAGGCCCTCAGTGTCTGGTACCGGTACCTTCTCCTGCCAGGTGATCTTCAGAATTTTCGTAAGACAATTCAGATGGAAGTCATTCAGTTTCCTGGCATGGTAGTGGTAGACTGTCCAGGTTTCATAGGCGTACAACAAGGAGGTCAGCACCACGGCTCTGCAGACCTTCAATGTGGTAGTCAGTCTAATGACTCTTCTCTCCCACACTTTCCTTCAGAGCCTCCCAAACACTGAACTAGCTCTGGCAATGTGTGCTTTAGCCTCATTATCAACGTGTACATCCCTGGAAAGTAAATTTATCCATAGAATTCAGAACTTCTCCATTTGCTCTATGATTTCACGTATGGATGGTGTGGTGCTGGCTGATGGAGCACCTGTGTTTTCTTGGTGTTAATTGTCAGCCATACTTCATTGCATCTTGGCTTCAGAGGCTGCATTGAGTGCACAACAGGAAATTTCCTGCAAACAGGAAATCATGCACCAACACTCCCTCCACTTTGGTCTTGGCTTGTAGCCTTTTCAAGTTGAAGAATTTACCATCAGTGGAGTAGCTGACCTTGATGCCATGTTCATCCTCTTTGAAAGCATTTGACAACATGCCGAAAACATCACACTAAAAAGCATGGAAGCAAGCACACAGCCCTGTTTGCTGTGCTCCGGGAGCAAAGCAGAATTGAAACAGCTCAAAGGAAATGCAGGTTGTGCAAATTTAGAGGATCCACCCCAAATGTTCACACAGACTATTTGTTCCCGACCTGTGGTAGAGCATTCTGAGCTCCTATTGGTCTGATCAGCCACAGCTGGACACATTGAAACTTGACTCTGGCATAGTGATGTCATCTTGGTCCTCTTCTAGAACGAAGGACAGCAACCAACCAATCATGAAGAACAGTAGAGAGTGAGGGTCTGGAATCTGAAGACAAGGGTCTCTTTCCACCTCTGGCACCTTGGGGAAGTCATTTAGTTTTTTTAGACCTCACTGTCTTCAACTGTAAAGTGAGGGAGGTTGGGCCAGATGACCTCAAATCAGTCAGTCAGTTAACATTTATTAAGGGCCCACTATGTGCCAGGCTCTGTGTTACAAATGAAAGGCAAAAGACAGTGCTTGCCCTCAGGGAGCTCACAATCTAATGGGACTTCAGAGATCCTTCAAGCTCCAGATCTGTGATTGCATCCTTCTGTTAGAATGCTTTGGATGTATTTTGGGTAGGGAGGTCTCTCTGGGTTCACCATATCAAAAGCAGGCTGTTACATCTTCCTTCAGGGTTTGGGGGTCTCTTCTCTAATGCCATCAGCTCAAGGCCCCATTCTATTGTGTCCCCCCACTATTAGCCACCAGGGACTAGAGCCCCAGGTCAATTTAACCAATCAGCATTTTTGAGGTGGTTATTTAAATTTTTTTAAATTTATGAATAAAACAGGTGTTTCCATAACAGTATGATAAAAAGATGATTGTGCATGAAACTACATTCACTATGTACAACTTGCAATTCCTTTTAAATACACAACCAAGTAAATTGTTTCTTTTTTCTTTTTCCCTCTTTTTAAAAAAAATTTATTTCTTTATTTTTTTGTTTATAAAATTCAGTTCCACAAGCTTTGGAGTTTCAAATATTTTCCCCCACCCTCCCCTCAACTAATTAGCATTTTAATCAATCAGCTTTTAAATAGGGGTGCTTACTTCTAAGACCTAGCAAGAACAAAACTACAGATATTTCTTTCTAACACCTGGCAGGACCTTCTCTGGGGAGAGTGGGCTTAGGTTGAATCATGTGTTTAGCTATATAGCATTGGTCTCACCAATTTCATGAGCTGGGAAGGATCCTAAAGGTCATTCTTTACATCTTGGGGCATTGATGCTGGTCTCCTTGCAAAAACCTGGTACACACTTGACTCCTGGACTCCTAAGTGGCTGGGCTCCTCCAGGCATGCTCTCTTAACCTTTTGAAGCTCATTAAGTCAAAGCCTGCAGATGATCAGAGCCTCCAGATGACTCTCCTTCACCAAAAATGAAATAACAAATACCAAGGCAAGGAAACCACCAAGGCCCATATTTATGGGACCACTTGCTGGCCTTCAAGAGACCCTCATTACTCTTCCCTTATAGCAATATCTTGCACCAGATACATTGAGCAGAGTCAAATTGAGAGAAGAGGTACAACTGAGAGAGAAGAGAAAGAAAAAGAGAGTGAGAGAGAAAAGAGAGAGGAGAGAGAGAGAGGAGAGAGAAGAGAGGAGAGAGAGAGAGAGAGAGAGAGAGAGAGAGAGAGAGAGAGAGGAGAGAGAGGAGAGAGAGAGGAGAGAGAGAGACAGAAAGAGAGAGAAGCAAAGAAAAATCAATGAGCTTCTGAAAGCCAATCAAAGAGGCTTCTATTCACTACCTTCTATGTATCTAGTGTTTTTCTAGTATCTAGTATCTTCCCCTTCCAATCTAAGACAGCTTTCAAAATGGTTTCCCTAAAGTGAAGGCTCGGACCAATTACACAATATCTAACCATGCTCCCAAATCTCTCTACGGCACGCTTTCCATTCCATGTTATTATGACTGTCTTGGAAGCAAGCTCCTCGGTCACATCCCCAATACCACTGGGCACCCAGTATGTGCTCATGAGGATTTGGCTCATGGGCCAGTCCCCCCATTACACTTGTGTATATACAGGGTTGTTTGTGGCATTTCTTCTCCCTCATTAGAATGCAAACTCCTTGAGATGGCTTTTCCTTTTTCTTTGTGCTCCCAGTGATTACCGCAATGCCTGGTAAATAGTAAATGCTTAATTAAGGCTTCTTAATTGAATGATTTAACCTATGATGTTACATGACGATGCTGAACCCAGTAGATCTCTTTCCTTTTGGGTTTCCACACGATCTAGGGATTTTCAAGTGAAATGCCCAGCCTCACCTAGCCAAGTCTAGGCTGTGCCTCTGAGTAGGGTTGTTATTTAAGGCTGAGGGGCTGCATAAGGTATGGCGGCTGCTGGGCCCCTCAGTCCATGTAGCCTTCCCTGTGTCACCAAATCTGCCTCTATTCTCCTGGTTACTAATTGTTCAGCTCTTCAGACAAAGGTTGCTGCTGCCCCCTGCCCCTTAGTCATCCTGAATCATTCCCCTAATTGCAGCTGGGTTCATTTACTGCTGAGCAAAAGAAAGGAAGAAAGAATTGCCTTATGATTTGAAACCTTAAAGATAGTTCTAAAGGGATCTTCACATTTTAAGTGCATCCTTAAATACAATCAGGATGGGAGACAAAGCAGCCACAGGGGCACCTGAATTTGTGGCCTTGTGATCCTCTTTCTTCTCCTCCTCTGTTCCCACTCCCTTCATTTGCAGAAATGATTCACATACAGGCAACATGAACTTCAAATGAGATCCCAAAAGTTTGGAGATAAGGGTTCTGGTAGTTGAAAGACTTTTGGAGCTTCTGGTTACTCAGGTTACAACATTAGTAACCACTAGTAACAGGGGACTCTCTAATGAGAAAAGAGGTTGCTCTAAGGAAACCCATTTATTGGCTGCCAGCTGGTGGCACTGTTAGCCACTATACTGGTCCTGTTTGAACACTCAGCTGGTCCTACCCCCATTTTGGCATCTATGGGCCTCCAACCCATTAGGCAGACAAGCTAAGATCTGAGAACAACTGAGAATTTCTTGGAGAGAGATAAAATTGCCAAAGAGAGTCAGTTTCTCAAGGAAGAACTTGTGGCTGCTGTAGATGTTTGGAAACAAGGTGATTTGATGAAGAGTGCCTCTGGAGAATTTGCAGATGACCCCTATTCTTTGGAGAAGCATGGCAACCTGGTATAAGTTGCCTGCTCCTTGATCTCAGCTGCTACCCAATTACTTATTTTGGTGGACATGGCAGATGTCTACAAAGTCCTTGTTCAGCTTTAAGTTATGAAAATGGTATCTTGAAACTTAGAAATGGGGGCACAGAGCAAGATTTAGGCATACTGTATAAATCCCTAAAACTTGAAGTGGATAAATTGAACATTATGGCAGCCAGGAGACAAAAGGAACTAAAAGACATGGGCCATCGGGATTAAATGGGCTGCAGCCAGAGGAAAACTACCAACAAAATTCCAATACAATATACAGCTGTCCAGGCCTGCCTTCAGCACCCAATGTAGCTGCTCATAAAGCCAACAGGGACTCGATGTACAGACATTTGCAACAAGCTTTACCTGCGATCTCCAATGCAGTCCAGGCCACAGTTTCTGATGACATCGAAGGGTGGAGGAGAAGCAGAATTGGCACGTGCACTCAATGACCTTGATACACAAGGAACTGTTGACCCTCTGGGCTTCAGTGAAGGGCACTTCAGGCTTTCCCTTAAGGAGCACCCGGAGAACATCATCAGTGGAGCAGCCCTAGTGACAGATTCATCTGGTACTCATGTTGTGTGATAGGCCTTACAGGATCTACTTTCTGAATACATGGGGAATGCTGGATCTAAAGAAAGAAATGATGCCCTTAATTCTTCAACACACAAAATGACAAAAAAGGCCAAAGATTTCCACAGACAGCTCCACAAAGCTGCTATGGACCACATTTCAGATTCATTCTTGGGAACTAATGTGCCACTTTTGGCGTTATTGAGTGAGTCTGCAAAGAATGGAAATGAGAAATAAGTTAATGAGTACGCTCAAGTTTTCCATGAACATGCTAACAAATTAACCGAGATTGCTAACGTAGCTGGTTCTATTTCACGCAATGAAGAAGGTGTGAAGCTGGTTCCCACATCAGCAAGCCACCCGGAAGCCCTTGGTCCTCAGTTTATTACTGTGCATCGGCTCTGGCTGTAAAACCACAAAGTAAACTGGCCCAGGAGAACATGCATCTTTTTAGAGAATAGGGGGAAAAGCAAGTCTGGGTTCTAACAGATGCCGTTGATAGCGTTAACTTCCATTGATAATTTCCTGGTCGTCTCAGAGAATCCCATTTTGGAAGATGGAAAGTGTGTAATTATTCTTCAAGAATGAGCTGTTAATGATCTTCTAGACCATTCTGCTGATGCCATTTGGGGTTGGGCAGCCAGTCATTCATGTTCTCACTTCAGAAATGGATAACTGTGACCCTGGAGCCTAGACTGAAATGCTTCTGGAGGCCATCAGAATGCTTTCTTAATACAGTCAGGCCATGTTTTACTGAACAAGTGGAGCTCTCAGTTCTAATCCTTCCCAACCAATGGATGAAAATGAATTTATTGATGCCTTGCAATTGATCTATGATGGCACGTGGGATAGTCAAAGAGCTATTAGAGCTGAGCTTCCCCAAGAATAATGGCCAGCTTTCAGGAAGAGAAGAGCAAGGATGCCAAAATATCCAAGTGGGATGATGGTGGCTATGATATTATTGTCCTGCCCAGACAGATGTACATAATCATGATGGAGATGACTGATTTCACCAGAGGCAAAGGACCACTTAAAAATACATCAGATGCAATTTGTTCAGCTAAGAAAATTGCTGAGTCAGGGTTAAGGATGGATAAGTTGGGAAGAACCATCGTGGACCATTGTCCAGACCTCCTTTTGTACTTCCAACATGTTGTTCTGTACCACCATCAGCTCAACATCTGCAATAAAGTCAAAGCAGAAGGTCAGAACCTGGGTGGGGACCCTGTTGTCTCTGGAGGTGGACGGTGCAATGTCCCCAGCCTGGCAGCCGAGCACCTGATGAATGCTGTGGCACAGATTGTGAAGGCACGCTATGTGACCTCCACCCAGTACCAGAAATCCCAGAGAATGGCTTCCCTCCCCCTTTCTGCTGTGTTCTGGAAGATGAAGACCCCAGAAATGAAGCTCTTGGTGAAGAGAGAGAAGCAGGATGAAATATAAATCAAGTGGGCATCTCAGAAGAAGCATTTGAATCTTGTGCAGGCCCTTGGTGAATTCAGCCCAATGGGCAGTACTTAGAGTAGCCTTGGCTACTTCCACCACCTACCACCACTTTCTCCAAACTAACTCTTCTTCAAGTGACTTCTGTAGATCATAGACACTTCCTCTTCATTCAAATGTATTTCCTTAATATGATGTTGATATTTGATGCTATGGGAAGATAGATTTTTTTTTAAACCCGACCATGTGATATCAGCATGAGAACAAGCTTGTATTTCAGTTGAAGATGCTTTTACATTCCAGAAGCATTATTTCTAATTGCTTTTTTTAAAATATAAGTTTCAATTAAAACAAACTATAACTAAAGAGATTGCTAACACCATATATCTTTTGTTTCCGGTTTTTTTATAATATTTTATTTTTTCCCCAATTATATGTTAAAACTTGTTGTTTTTAAAGTTCTGAGTTCCAAACTCTATCTCGCCCTTCCCCCCTCCTTTCTCCCCTCTCCCCCCTGAGTAGGTTATGCATGTAACACTATACATCTTGATCTTGTGTCTGTTTCAATGATTGAAACTTTGCATTGTGATTGAGAGGTTTGTGCTTTCATCAGTGAACAACAGAAAGGCAGGAACTGTTACTCTTAGTATTCAGGAGGGGGAATAGTTAAGAATATATACTATTATTATACACCTTTCTAACTCAAAGCTTTTGCATTTGGAGGAGAATACTTTGGTACATTTTGCTGTCTTCAAAGAAACCGGTTTAGGCAAATAGGCCTGCCCATCGGGCATCTTGGGGAGCTGTCAGTAGCCCCTATAAGAAATTCAGTAAAACGTAATGCACCCTGAAGAAAACTCTTTAGGACGCACGATGAGGATGTTACTGCTCGGTTACAAATTATTAATGTACTTTGCAGCAGGACATTAATAAAATTGCTCTTTCAAAAAAAATAAGAAATAATGGACTCATTTTCTGTCTTAGCCTTGCCAATATTAACCAGGTTTTAGCAGGGGTTGATTAAAGCAGCAGCAATAGCTAGCTGTGTGTCATTTAAATTTTTTCTGAAGCTATTTCCTCTTGTGCTTGACAGTTTTCCAGGACGAGAGGGTAGATAGGCGGGTGTGGCATGATTAAAGGGGTGCCCCAATCACTCCAGTGGCCACCCTCTTGAAGACATTCTGTGGTGTTAACACGTGGAGCCACCTTTATTCAGCACTCTGCGAGCTCTCCTACACTAACCCAACTTGGCTGATCCTTTCAGGGAACTATGTGATCTCAGCCATCAGTCATAAGCACCCATGGGGCAATCGCATCCTTTCTTTGGTTACATAACTCTACCCTTGAGGCGCTGCCACTGTGCCCACGGGGCTGAGACCTAGTAGCCATCCCCCCATCTCCAAGCAGGCATGCAGTTTGGATCAGGTCCTATCCAGGCTGGGGGAGGGGCTGTCTTTAAGGGGATTACTTACTATATTACTTGGGCATTCCCCCACTCCAGCACCCCTGGGAAAATCTACTTAAGGCTAGAGCTGTTGCTCGTGTCTAGCTCTTCCCAAAGAAGTACTCACTGTGCGATATGGATCAGGGTTGGCAAGGGCAATTTATTGCTACACACAAAAAGAATGCCAAACACAGAACAGTCCCAAGCGTGCATTCACAGAATGTATTAAACAGAATTCCGTAACAGCTTCTAAGTACTGCTCCAATCTGGTGGGAGATTGATACTTTACTTTATCAGAGCACACTGCATACGGCAAATAAGCCCTTTTACATTTCACTTTAGCTTGGCACTATCCTTACAACTCTGCAGATAAAATATCCAGGCGTGGGCCAGTCCTTCTCTTATTGGTGAACATCCTCTCTGAGAACATTGGAACAGTGGTGGGGACTCTCGTCTGATTCCATTCACCTCCAGCCTTTCACAGGGCCTTGGGACCTCTCAAAGTAACCACAAGGTTTTCTCAGATCCTGGAAATGTCTGCCTTAGAATAATTAAGATCAGGAAAGCACAAACAAAGGAGGCGAAGATATCTGGGGCCCAGGTCAAACTTAGTTTTGGCCACTCCATATCTGTCATTTGGGCAAGGTTGTCATGATACTGTGGTTGAGAAGGGCCCGTATTTCTCTATGCTTCTCTGGAGTCACCTGGAGGATAGAGGCGGAAAGAAGCCCACCTGGGGGCAGCCCTGGCTATTAACAGATGCAGCAGCACCCCAGGTCCCTGACATTCTCATAGGGCAGGGGGAAGATCAAGGGACCAGTTAAGGTGTTCCAAGTCCTTTTGGTGCTAGGCCATTTCGTAACCAGAAACAACCAAGAAACTCATTGCCCTCAAGAGGCAAGAGCAGTGCGTTACCATGTCCTTAAAAACACTGGAATTTCCAAGGGGCTCTGAGCATGGGCTTCTTGGGAAGGCAGTTGTAGGCCTATGCAGCATACAGTATATTACCTATTCTTTCTGCATCTTTGGGATCGTCCATGAGCGTAGGCACCCACCTTTAGGTAGGAGCACCTTTGCCACGAGAAGCGCCTTTGACCTCTTCTTTTTTTCACTGGAAGCCTTTCCCATCTCCTCGAAATTCAAGTGCCTTCCCTCTATTAATGATTTCCTAATCATCCTATACATCCCCTGCTTTGTATATGTTTGTTTGCATGTTGTCTCCCCTATTAGATTGGGAGCTCCTTGAGGGCAGGGACTGTCTTTTGCCTTTCTTTGTATCCCCAGTGCTTAGTACAGTGCCTGGTACATAGTAGGAGCCTAATAAATGCTTAGTGATTTGAGTTTCCCTTTACTGCTCTTGGCATTCATTTGTTTGTTCATTCAACCATTTAACAAGCATTTATTAAGCACTTTAGTATGCGGGGATACTGTAGCTCCTGTAGCTCCCTTTCTTTGACCTTGAAGGTTATTTTTTCTTGGGGAAAGATGTTTCTCCCAAACTCACAGCACAGCTTTTATCTATTTCCTCCACAACTTCTATGGCATTTGCCTGTAGATCCCTAGGGAATTTTGGTGTGTCCTGTGTAGAAAGGGACACTTTTTCATCAGACCCCAGTAGGATGGACTTGTGTATACGTGGAGGGAAATGTGGAAGAGTTTTCACCCGGGACATTGTTCTCCTCAGAGAAGGGAGATGCCTGGGTGACCCCAAGGCTCAGATTCCTGTGGCGAGAGCTCTGAGTAGCAGGGAAAGGTCAGTGTGGACCAAGTGTTCTTGGCCTTTGCTGTCTTTTGTTTGGAGGTTGAGAAAGGCTCCGTGAGGCACCTTTTAAGGCTAAACAAGCAGAAATTCTTGGTGAACTTTGTGAAATGTTTCTTGTTTTGCAGAGTCTGGAAAAACCTTGTACTTATGGATAATTGCGATTTTTGTGTGTGCCATTGGGATCTTATGTCAGAGGTGTCAGCAGCTGCAACACGCAGTGAGATCTGAACCAGATCAAAAGGGAATTGGGAAATATCTCATAAAGTTAAAATACGATAAAATGTAGAAAATATGTCACATGAAAACTAAGTCATTATGAGGCCTGAAGGGATCCTCATGCTTGGATTAGTGGGCTCCATGACACCACTTGCGAACAACCACACAACACTTACTGTTTTTACTCTTTCTTACATGGTACCGGGGCTGCAAGTGGAGGACACTGCTGTCTAGACCTCCCCAGAGACCCCAGAGAACCGTTCCGAATTTTTGCCAGGAAGGGCAAATATTTCCAGCAGGAGGCAAGAATCTAACTGGGCTTTGCTGAGCGTGTCCAAATCACCTACCATGGTGGCCTAGAACATCACTGATAACTTATTGATCGATTGCATTTGGTATACTTCAACTGAAGATATCCCTCTGTGTTTAGAGGGAGTGATGAGATAGAAAGAAGTACTCTGGGTAGATGGAGCAAGCAGGACGTGGGATGTGAGATAGCGGAAAGGATGCAGGGTGTGGCCAGCCAGAAAAGTGACCAAAATTATGCATCGAAGCCCCCCACTTTGGGCTTATCTGTGTGCTTTCACAAAGCACCTCCCAACTACCTGCCATTCCAGAACAGCCCTTCCCTTCCCCTTTCCTGTTCTCTTTGCTTATCTGTATGGACTATGTGATATTCCGGAGCAGCACGCCCCTCCTCTACTCCTGCTCCTGTTCCCCTGCTCCCCTTCCGTCATCCCATCAAACTGTATATAGACCAGACACCTAACTTGGCTCACTATTAGTGTAATGATGATCGTTTTTATTATTACGTGTCGCGACCTTCTCACTGGACTAGAGTTTTAGGCTCTCCCACTGATTTCCTGTGTGACCTGGGCAACCTCTTAGCACAGAATCAGCTCAATTCTGATTTGGAAGGAAGATGGAGTTACCTTGTTTATGGAGCAGGAAGGAGACCAGTGTCCAAGTGCCTGTGGAACTAGTGCCAACCTGAATTAAGCAAAACTTGTGCTCTCGGGAAGGAGTTGGCAACTGGGGTCCCCCTCCCAGCAGCAAGTGCCGGGGAGCCGCAACCCGGGGCTGGACTTGGGGCTCTGAGAAAGTATTTGGGCAGAGGGAGAGGGGCTGCAGGTGCCCAGGGGTTGGGACATTCTATGGTTTTATGAGGAAAGTTATTTTCCTTACCAACTGAAAGTTCCTAGAGAAAGCTTGGCAATCTTGGAGGGGAGAGTTCAGGTAAAGTAGAGGCTGGGGGTGATAATGTCCGGGCAGCCTCGGGCAATTCACAGGTCTGGGAATGGGGACTAAGTCAGCCACACTGGACTGAAGTTATGAAAACACCGGGAAGGTAGGGTGGGGAAGTGGGAGGGGGAACAGGTTTAGGAGGGCTTAGAACTCCAAACGGAGGATTTTTTTTTTTGATCCTGAAGGGCGTAGTGATCCACAGGAGTTTATTGAGGAGGAACGTGTTGGGGTCAGACCTGCTCTTTAGGAAGATCATTGAGCTGAGTGGAGGATGGATGGGAGGAGGAGGTGATGAGGGTGGTAGTAGCATCAGAGGGGAGAACTGGGGACACTGGGGAGATGTGACAGAGGTAAAGGATAGGCCTTGGTGACAGATTAAATATGGCAGAAGGGGTGAGAAAGAGTCAGATGCCGAGGATACAGCCAATCATGAGCCTGGGGGACAGGAGGTTGGTGCTGACCTCAGCAGTTATAGGGAAGTTGGAAGTGGGGTGATTTTTTGAGGAAAGATAATGAGTTCAGTTTTGGACATGTTGAATTTAAGGTGTCCATAAAACATCTAGTTTGAGATAACCAATTTCTGTTCTGTTTAGTCGATTAATCCTGTCCAACTCTCTGTGACCCCATTTGGGGTTTTCTTGGCAAAGATCCTGGAGTGGTTTGTCATTTCCTTCTCCAGCTAATTTTACAGATGAGGAAACTGAGGCAAACAGTGACGTGACTTGCCCAGGGTCACACAGCCAGTAAGTATCTGAGGCTGAAGCTGAATTTGAATGGGCTCCAGAGTGGGAACTCTGTGCATTGTGCCACCTAGCTGCCCTCAGATGTCCAATACGGTAGGTAATTAGAAACGTGAAGTGGGAGATTAGCAGAAAGGTTAGGGCTGATAAATAGATTTGAGAATCCTCACATGAAGATGATAGCTGAAGGTATGGGGGCTGGTGAGATCACCGAGGGAAGCAGTATGGAGGGAGATGGGAAGGACAAAACCCCAGGGGACATCCACAGCTGGAGGGAGTGACCGGGATGAAGATCAAACAAAGGGGACTGTGGGAGGAGGAGAGCCAGGAGAGATCCGTGTCCTGAAAACCGAGAGAGAAGAGAGGATCCAGGAGAAGAGGGCGATTGACAGTGTCAAAGGCTGCAGAGAGGTTAATGCCAATGCTAACGTTAACGATGAAGAGTAGCATTTGTATAATGCCTACCATGCACCAGGACAGATTCGAGCACAGGTCTTCCTGATTCCAGGTTAATACACTCTATCCATTGCATGAAGGCATCAATGCGAGGAAGGGAGGATTGTGGAGCCAGGTCAAGGTTAATGGCCTTAGAAAGAATTGAGGGGACCTGGGATTGGAGGTTGCCCCCTCTCTCAAGTCCCTATTCCTTCTTCTTCCCCCTCACCTCCCACCCATGGCTTCACTCACTCCCCAAGTCCTATCAATTTCTCTTGCACATCCAACCTGTCCTTTGTCACCACCCCTTCTCAACCAGGACCATTATTATCACCCTTGAACCCTGGTTGCCAGGGAGCAGCCTATACCTGTAATCACCTGCTCCCCTGGTTCCCCTGGGGCCTATTATCCTCCTGCAGGCTTCTGGGAAACACCCCACCTGAGGGAACCAGGTGAGAAGTGGAGGCTTCTCTGTTACCTCAGTAACAGTCTAAGCCAGGGAAGACCAAAGTCTGTCTGTGGCACAGGCAGAGAGGATGGGGCAAAGAAAGCAGACAAGGCAGAGGGCACTGGTGAATGCTGAGCTGGTGTTTTCCTTGCTCTGGTCAGTTTGCTCGCTTTAGCAAACACCAGAGAAGGACAGAGCCCGGCAGCTCCCCAGGAGCCACTGCCTAGGGACACCGGGGCAAGAGGAGAAGGAACCTGGGGCTAGGTGATCTCCCTGCTGCCAATGCTCTGGGGCTGGCGCCCTAGGCGGCTCCAGCTGCTGCCGAAAGAATGGAGGTTGGGTCAGTCTGAGCATGGCTACGCACAGCAGACCATTGAGTCTGAGATCAAACTGACCCCCAGAGAGCTTCCCCTGGGTGAATCCCCTAGCCCCCCAGAGTCCTGCCTGCTCTAGCAACATGTCAGACATGACTGCAATTCTCTACAAAGTAGGGAAGGGGAATAAGCATTTATAGAGTGCCTACTATATGCCAGGCAGGGTGCTAAGTGCAAATATTATCTCATTGGATCCTCACAGCAACCCTGCAAGGTAGGCGCTATTACCATCCCCATTTTACAGTTGAGCAAACTGAGGCAGACAGAAGTCAGGTGACGTGGCCCAGGGTCACACAGCTATTGTCAGACTCAGGGTTTGAACTCAGGTTTTCTCGACTTCACGCTCAGTACTCTATCCACTGTGTCACCAGCTGCCTAGGGTACCCAGATGCAAGCATACCCCCTGGGGTTCAGATTCACTGCTCAACCATTCACAGATGCCCTGAGAACATCTCCCTGTGGGTAGGGGAACATTCCATTTCCCAGCTATTCCCAGGGCTGGACAGTCACTGGAACTAGGACTCATAAGTTCATCATCAGGTGTGTGCCAAGACCTTCCCTTCTCTCCCATTTTCTCTACAAAGACAACATTTTTGGCAGGAAATACAGCCAACCTTAAGTGGAGATCTCAGAAGGTGGGAATCTGTCTCAGTGGGTGGTTTCATTTTCCCTCCCTGGCATCAGAGGGTGTCAGGAACTATGTTATCAGGGCTTGGCTTTGCATTAGACATGAAACACAGAAACCTTTCTGCTCTAGCTGCCTATTGAACAGCATCCCCTAATTCCCCCATGTGGCTTCTAACTCTATCACTCAGCCTAGGCACTTCTCCCCTGAAATTCTTTCCAAATCACAGGGCCTTCTCAAATTCAGGAAAACCCAGGCTAAATAAATAAAGGTCATGATGTAGAAAGTGCTGGGGATGGACACCAAAGCTTCCATTTTTATGAAAGGAACTGGCCCTTTAAAGAATTGCCTTTTAATTATGGAGTTATTTGTGGCTGAGTTAAGTTGGTTCGGAGGTCTAAGACATGGTTATTCTGAGTTCTGAGACAATTGTTTGTTTTGAACATGACAAACAGTGGTATATGGGAATGATATGGATGGGTGTGAGACAAATGTAATTTATTTGGTCATAGAAGATGAGAATTTGATTCCTAGCCATAAACTGTGATGAGGACATTTGCTGAAAGGATCTAGAATCTGAAACCAGAAAGCTAAGAGAAAAAGAGAGGTGAAAGGACAGATTTTGGAACTGCATTGGTAAGTCTGAAGCTGGAAGTGATGGCTACTATAGTTGCTGTTGAGGGGCAAATCCAATGGAGCAGAGGAACGGTTTAGAATCAGAGAATTCACCTAATAGATTGACCTTGTGCTCATTGAGGTGTTAGTCAAGAACAACATGGATCAATTCAGCTTATCAGTGAAAGTATCTGTTTAACGCAGAAGTTACGTTCAACAAGGAACTTTTATGGACATTTACTGAGACAGAAAGTGGATGTCAGAGTTTATAGTTTCAGAGTTGTGAGACCTTGAGCACTCAGGTTTTCCTTGCTCGTGATCTCCTTGCCAGGTGTCTGTAAGTGTGTGCTTACTCTTTGCCAGAGACTGAGTGCCTTAAGGGGAGATTTTGACTCAGGTTTATGAGTGGATTTTGACTTATAATTTTTGTATTTGCATTAACATGAATTCTTGTGATATTATTTCTTTTGCCTTATTGCTAAGTAAATGATTATGCTTAGGATATAAAAGCATTACCATTGTGAAGTGCTGGTTTTGTGTAAATGGAAACACATCAGTGGAGGCTTGAGAGCTAAAATGCTGAGGAGGGGAACACAAGATTATTCTTAGAATCTTGAAAGCATTGGTGTTTAGTCACATGATGGGTAGTCTTTCTCAGGGAAACTAGACCTGCCAGTGTGAAAATGGGATAAAGTAAATGAACCAGCCCAGAAAGGAAGTATGTGAGTGGTACTGGGTGCTAGAGTGTGGGCTGCTACCCTATGCACCCATCATGTGAATGCTGGTAGACACTTAGGTTCTTTCCCACCCCAACTCTACCCCATGCTTATATGGGCTTTAGGAGAATCACTTGGACAGCTGAATGGAGGATGATTGGAATGGGGAGAGACTTGAGGTGGACAGACTCCCCACCCCAGCAACTATTGTACCAGTGCAGGCAGGAGGTGATAAGAGTCTGCACCAGGGTGGGGGCAGTCTCAGAGGACAGAAAGGAGAGTCTATGAGAGATGTTATGAAGGTGGAATGAAGGACATGGTGACAGAGTGAGGAGTTGAGAATGGCATCTGGGTTTGGAGTCTGGGAGACTTCGAGGATGGGGATGCCCTTGACAATGCAGAGGCGTTCAGAAGGTGGAAGCTTTGGGAGGAAAGATTATGAGTTCAGTTTTGGAAATATTGAGTATAAGATGTCTATGAGACATCCAATTGGAGATATGGAATAAGCAATTGGGAGATGGGAATCTGGAGGTCAGGAGAGAGGGGGTAGGGCTGGAGAAGAAGACTTGAGAATCATCAGCATAGAGATGAGAGTTTTGGGGTCCAGGTAGTAGATCTAGTAGATCGTGGGAAGTGGGTGAGCTGAGAAACCGGTGATGCTATGAATGTCTCCGCATTTCTCCATTGTCATTTGGGCCACTCGCTCCTAGAATTCTTAGATCTTGGCTCTCCAGGACTTATGGCCATTGGGCAACAAGGGAAAATAACTTGTGGGGTGGCAAAGTTTATCTTACTACGCAGAAAACAAAGTCAACAGAAAAGCACATCAGAGCTTTCTGAAGAGCAGAAAAGGGAATAAATATAAGCCCTTCTAGAGCCAAGAAGAGCCCTTGTTTAGGTCTGTGGGACCCCTTGACGTCTATGTAAGAAATGTGCATGTTGCTTAGTGAACACTTGCCAGTCCTGGACTATGGGCACTGCGGGAATGAAGGCAATTCTTGTGTGAATAAGATAACCTCCCAAGTGTCCTATTGGGGGGTTCCTATTCTCTTTCAAAAAATCCTTCCCACTGACTCAGAGGTTTGCTGAATTCTCCCTGGTGGAAAAGGACTAGAAAAGAGAGGAAGAGAAGAGAAACAATCTGGGAAACCTATCTGGGAAGTTCACGTTACCAGGTCTAACTAGATGCAGGTGCACCTATACATTGCCTGTGGGATTGAACACCAGTAGGGGGGTGGAATAGATTGAGGAAATACTAAGTCCAGCCTTCCCTTCCTTTCAGGAGAAAGAACCCTGGGTTTAGTCAGAGAATTAGAGCTGGGAGGAATCTCAACTGATGCATTTTACAGAGAAGGAAAGTGAGGCAGGTGAAGTTAATTGACTTGCCTAAGATTATATAGGTAGTAAATGTTGGGGGTGGAATGTGAACCTAGGTTCTCTGACCCCAGAGCCAGTACTCTTTCAGCTGGTTGCCTCCTGGAATACTAGAGTTCAAATCCTGACTCTGACACAACGTGCGTGACCTTGGACGAGTCTGTAGGTCTCAGTTGGGCCTCTTGGGACCATTCCAGCTTGAGATCTCTGCTCTTCTGATTCTTCCCCACACTCCTAACCACCCATCCCCACAGCAGCTCCCCATCCTGAGGCCCCTTTCCACGAGGGGCTCCCTGTTGGCCCTGGCTGGTTCTTTCCCCTTTTCTACGCCGGGGGCCCTAGTCTTGCCCATCAAGTTGCTTTCTTTGACCTCCAGATTTTCAGGGATCTCTTTTCCCTGGACTTGTGACTGGAGTCCAATTTTCTTTCTCCCCAGAGTTGTTTCCTTTGTGTGTGTGTGTGTGTGTGTGTGTGTGTGTGTGTGTGTCAAGGTCAACGAAGAAAAGTAAAAATAAAGTGGCTGAGACTTATGGGGAATGCTGTCCAGACAGGTGGGGGACAGATATGGAGAGCAGTGACAAGAGGAATGCCAAGCTCCCCAGCTCGGCCTCACCAAAGGGACAGGGACAGCTGGATGGTAGCCTGGCCCCTCGCCTCCCTCTGGTGCTCTTCCCTCTCCTTCTCTGCTTTTTCAAAGTGCCCTGGATCCTAGGATCAGAGTTTCCTAAGATTCAGAAAGGACCCCTGAGGCCATGGAATTTGACCCATGGCAGAGCAGGAAGCCTCAATCTGGTGGTCCTGAAGGGTGGCTGTCCATTCTCCATCTGAAGACTCCATCTCAGGGTTGGAGAGCTCACTACCTCCTGGGACAGTAAGGATTCCATGACTCAGAAATGTGAAATTACATTTTTGGAAAGGTTCCCTCATGTTTATTGTTACCAGATTTCAAACACTCAGATGGAACTGTGATTTCATTGTTGTGAAATCTGGTTTCCAATGGAGAGGCTAGATTTCACCTGTATGAACAAATCCTGGTGCCAGAGAAAAGTGTCCTGAGGAGGCCCAGGGACACTTCCATCCTGCCCAGGGGCAGTGCTGGCCTGAGGTCACCCCAGTAATGAGAGGAGAGGCCAATGAGCAGGTTTAGAGGTACTGGAGCAGGGGTATCATTGGGTATCATGGATGGGCTGTCCCATTGTGGTGTGGGTGAGGGCAGAGCATGGCCAGCGGGCACAGCAGCGGGGCCTTCTGGTGGTATTAGAAGAAAAGTTCCTCTCGAGATGCTGTGGGTGATCCTAACTCACTCAGAGGCCTCTGCAACCAAGCGGTAGAGCCGGCATTGTGGGCATCTCCCAGGTGTCAGAGGCCATGCCCTCAGAGCAAGCTGCCATCTTGGAAGTGGCACACAGACCAGGACAGAACATGAAACAACGGACAAGGCCCTAGGGCCTGGAGGCGCTATACAGAGCAGGGCAGAGGATCATGGCTGCCAAAGAAAACCACATGCAGAATAGAACCGTCTTTCCGATTCTCATCTGGAAGGCACCCACAGCATCTACTAAAGGCTTCTTCTTCCTCAGTCTAAAAACACCACAAGGTACCTGGAGTCCCCGTGGGACCTTGGGCAAGCCCTCCCTCCTCCAAGCCTCCGTTTCTCCACTTGTAAAAGGAGGCAGTTGGGCTGGAGAATCTGCATCAGTTCTGGAGGGAATTCAGCACAGGTGTGCCGAGGAAGGAAGAGGACCGTGCTGAGAAAGGAAGAGGGGCATTGTCTGGAGAGCTGGCCGTGGTGCCCAGAGACTCACCAGTCCACTTAGAGTTTTAAAAAAGGTCAATCGGTCGCTCATTCAGCAAGCACTGGAGGTTTTTCATTCGTGGCAGACTCTTCATGACCCATTTGGAATTTTCTCAGCAAAGATACTGGAGTGGTTTACCCTTTCCTCCTCCAGCAGATGAAGAAACGGAAGTAAACAGGGTTAAGTGACTTGCTCAGGGTCACACAGCTAGTAAATGTCTGAGGCCAGATTTGAACTCCAGGCCTGGTGCTCTAACCACTGCACCACCTAGCTGCCCAAAACAACAAACCAGACCAGGCTCTGGCCTGGGTACTGAGGACAATGAATGGAGGTAAGGAAGGTTAAGGACAGCCACAAAATTAAAAGAAAAACCCAACCCACCTCTATCCTGGGAAAATAAAGGGACCAAAATGGGGATAAGAGCTTACTTAGGGTGGATGGGACAATGGAGAGCTGGGAAATAGAATCTCCAGCCTCCTCCCCAGTGGAGCCTTTCCTAGTGCCCTCCCCCCCACTTCCCTCCTCTCCTCTCAGCTCTTTTCCCCTCCCCCTCCCCTCCTCTCCCCCCTCCCCTCCCTTTGTATTTCTTTGGTGTAAGTTTGGTCCTTGCCTCCCCCATAGAAGGCAAGATCCTGACCCGCAGCAGGCCTTTAACAAATGGTTAATTCTTTGTTTGCCCAAGAGAATGCTTTCTAGCCCTTGACTGGCTGGCTGAGTAACCTTGGGCAAGCCACTTAACGTCCTTGGCTTCTTAGGTCCCTTCTAGCTCTAAATCGATGATCTCTGGGCCTCAGTTTCCTCTTCTGAAAAGGGAGAGGTTTGGACTCATGGCCTTGTGCTCTCTGTGGTCTTTGGACTGGGAAGGAGAGAGCAGAAATGGTGGGTGGGGGTGGATGTCCAGCATGGTTAGGAGAGCTCTAGCTTCCCTTGGTGAGGCAAGGTCTTCTTACCATCTTGTCTTTGGAGGAAGTCCTCTGATGGCAGCGCTGGGCCTCACTTCTCCCTTCCCTCAGAGAATGATGGCCTCAGGAGTTCTGAGCCAAGTCCCACGAAGGGTGTGACAATCTTTGGCCACTGATGAGCCCCCTGAGCAGCACTCATGGGCGGCCTGGGCCAAATCTCCCTTCTCCTGCCGTGATTCTTACTTCTCCCTTGTCCTCTCACCCCCCATGTCCTCGCCATGCCAGAGACCCAGTGCCCTCAGAAGACCAGGCACCTTTGGCCACCCTCCCTCATCCTGGATGTGCCTTCTTTCATGGTCTCTGACTCTGGGCCAGGAGGAGTGGGCAGGCTGCTCCCCTTGCCCTGCAACACCCAACCCTCCCCTACTGACGCCATGCAGTGACCCCTCATCCTTTGAGATTCACCCCACCCAGACTGACCACCCTGGCCACATTCTGGGGATGGGGCTTTATTGGTTCAGCCCTTGGCTCACTGGGTCCCTGTTTAGTCATGCTCCTGCCCTCATACTTAGGGCTTCTTCTGTGTGTGTGTATATGCATGTGTGTGTGTGTGTATGTGTATCTATACACACATATACATATATCTCTGTCTATCTTATCCATCCATCTCTCTCTCTCTGTCTATCTACCTATCTATTCATCCATCCCTCTCTCCTCTTTTCCCTCTCCCTCCCTCTCTCTCTCTGCTACCTATGTATCTATGTATCTCTTTCTCTCCCTCTCCCTCTCCATCTCTCTCTCTCCCTCTCTATCCATCCATCCCTCTCTCACCCTCTGCCTATCTATCTGTCTGTCTGTCTCTCCTATCTTATCTCTCTCTCTTTCTCTCTCCATCTGGCAATGTCCCGTCAAACACCCCAACCCCTCCATTTGTCAGTCTTCTCAGTTCTTATGAGCTGCCTCTTCATGCTGCTTCAGCCACACACAGAGATGGACCCCAAAACTTTCCAGAACAGGGATGATGCCCCAGGAAATGGGGAGAGGTGGAGTAACTAGAGATTTTTATAAAGACCAAAAATGAATTGAGTAGGAGGGAGGGTCTGACTGCTTCACCAAGCTGCTATGTTGTCTATCACCTTTAGGGGCCAGGACTCAAGGCCAGGTGTTCTGTGTTGGAGGTCAGCGTTCTTCCCTAAGATGCCGCGGTGCATAACTCTTCCCCACTACATCTCACCACCCCCACTATGTCTCATCCACCCTCCACTATGTCTCATTCACCCTTTAGAAGGGGAATATGTGCTTGCTTACATATGTGTAACCATTCCATGTTCAATGAGCATTTTATTGTCAGCTTTTCAGATCGCACAGGCCTATGCCTACTAACTTTTTGTCTCCTGGGAAATGAGTGAGGGGCACAGGAGGCCAGCGAGCCCTGGCCGCTGCTATTTCCCTGGAGAGCCTCCAGTGACCGAACTGACTGGCTCTGACTTTAAGCATCTACACTGTGCAGCGAGAGTCGCAGAGGGAGCTCAGAACTAGAACCGACTTCAGATGTGCCGAGCAGTGCCTTCCTCTCTCCCAGTCCTCGGCCCGACGCGCCGCTGTCTTGGGAGCAGGTGTTTTTCATACGTTCGCTTGCGTTTTCAGAACTGCCTTTCCTTGGGATCTTACATCGACTTCATTTGAAGTTTATTGTCCGTGACTAAAGGATACCAAGGGGCCCATCTGAAACAAGTGAGTGAAACTGTGTTGTTTTCACCCAAAGGTTTCCTACGGTTTTGATTTAATTAAAAAAAAAAAAGATCAGGGTAAGCCAGTAGTTAAGCCAAGTGGAAAACTGTATTAGGAGGGAAAGTCTGGTCTGGAAAACATGGCTGCCCCTTCGGCTGCTTCTCCCTTCTTTATGTTCACAGAAGACCCTGTAGGGGGTGATGAGTGTAGGGGGCTACAGTACTGCTGAATAGATTCTCTGATAAAGTTAGGATTCCATTTGCGTAGCCTCGTCTAAAGCGAGTGACCAGCTGACGAGGTGCCAATCGGCTGATCTCCACCGGCACCATCTACAAAGCAGGGTAGCACTGGACATCTCGGAGGAATACTAGGAGGAAATAAATACATTTTGGGAACTCAGGGCAAATTCTGACTTGGAATACTCTCTCTTGGGGACTGTGCGGAGGCTGGCTGCCGTGGGCCCCTAGCTCTGGGATTTGTACAAGGTGGTCTCAGGGGTGGCTCTCTCGCCCGCTTTCTTTTAGTTTCTTTCATGGGCGCCTATTCAGATGCAAAGTTATTCGCTCTGCAGCTGGAAATTGTAGGTGTTGGTCTTCCATTGGTTGACGTCCTCATCGATCATACTGCGCTCGGTGAAAGTGACATTCCCTTCGGCGTCTATGAGCACAATGGTGTTTGTTCTGAAAGAAGCAGCGGGACAAAGCAGTTAATCCCCGCTTCCCGGGGGCCGGAGCTTTTCTCTCCAGCCTTCTGGCCCGGGAATCGGGGCAGCGTCCAGGCAAACAGAGAGAGGAACCCAACCCCCCAAGGTGACAAAGGGCAAAAGGCACGGCAGAGACTTAATGAGGATGTTTTAATGTTGCTGAGTGTGTGCAACGAGCCTCCGAGAGAAAGTGGAGTCTGGCGAGCAGTTGGTTTGACACAAATCGAATGAACCCCACCCGTCTTTGCACTTTACTTGTCCTCATTTCCTTTCTAAATAGCTCCTTTCTCCCTCTGGGGCTCGGACACGTTTTTCCACCTCATGTACTCAGGAAGGCCCTACTACAAGCCTCTTTGAAGACCTCCTCGTGGGCTTCCTGGGCTGGGGGAGAGTCCTGCCTTTCTCCTAACAAGGAGAGGGAGCGTCCTAGTAGACCCAGCCCACCCATGGCGGCCCACTTTTGTGTCTATCACACGGTGCCCTGATCCTTCCCTAGACCCTGGGTCTTCTCTGCTGTCTGCTGAAGGCTGCTTGCGCCCACCAGAGGCTTTCCTGAGCGGCTGAAATTCTCCCAGGATTGCCAGACATAGTCGGCCAGTGGGTAAGCTGTGTGCCGGAATACTGTGCCCTTCGGGCAGAGCTCAGGCCGGTTCAACCCCTGCAGGGCTGATCCAGCGCAGTGAACCATGGATCTGGCGTCAGAGGCTACGAGTTTGAACCCACCTGTTCCACTTTCTATTGGGCAACTGGGCAAACGGGTCAGCCTCTACGGACTACATTTCCGCACCAGTCAAATTGGGAGGCATAAAAATGATCTCAGTTCTTTTTTTAGCTATAAATCTTATGACTTCTGAAGCCACGTCACAAGGGCAGGGGGCAGCAGAGTGCGGAGGGTGCTCGCCAAGGCATCGGGGGACTAATCGTAAAGGGCTTTGCAAAAGTCAAGAAATGTGCGCTCTTCTTGTCAGAATCCTCAGGGCTGTTTCCAACTGAGATACTCTCCCTTTCTGAAGGTCGCACACAGAGGGAGAGCCCAGTTCTCTGCTACCCCTCAGGACGCCCTCTTCCTGCTCAGAGTCCCTCGGGCCCTGCAGCCCTCCAAGCCCCTTCCCCTTCTCCTGCTGCTTTCTGAGGCCCGCCCCTGCTCATGTCCAGTTTCTTCCATTTCCTCTGCAGCCCCAGTGGTTCTGCCCTTCCCGGAGAGCATTTCTCACCGCGGCCCCTTCTCTCTGGCCACATAGCAGCCCCAGGTGAGACCATCACCTTCCCAGGGATCACTAGTTGGCTCCCCAACTGCCAGGCCACCCTCTGGAGGTGCCCAAAGAATCCACCTAAGGCACAGGTTTGTTGGCACTGTCCCAGGGAGGACAATGAAGCTCACACTCAGCCGGAAAGGGCTTAGATGACGGGCCACACACCTTGCTCCTCATGACTTCTGATGTGCCAGTGCCAGGGCAGGTGTTGGGGCTGGACCACCCCAGTGATATAGCAAGTGTGGACTTAGACTGGAGACTTGTCTAGTCAAAAGACCCCCAGCTCAAGGCTGACTGGCTGCATTCCCTCCTCCATACCATGGCCTTTGAGCCAGACTCATGTATCTGGATCCAGGCCTAGCATCCGGAAGAGGCCTAGATTTGCTCTCCTTGGCCTCAGGGGACAGAACGGGGAGCATTGGAGGTTCAAGTGGGAGGGGTAACTGTGAGTAGAAGTTGTAAATCTGCTCCAGCCCGAAGTGGGATGGACTGTTCGTACTGAGAGGTCACACATTTGCCCTTCCAGGAAGTCTGGAATCGAGGTTGGCCTGGGGTGGGGATCTTGTACTGGACATTCCCCTGGGGGAGGGGGGCTCTGAGATCTGCCTTGGATATTCTATGTGAGGGTGAATCTGGGAGTCAGACTCGTCCTGCCCTCCCTTCAGGCTTTCAGGCCTCTCAGAGCCAGGAGCACTCTTATTAGCAGCCAGAGGCGCCCCCCCCCCCCCAAAGCCTTCCAAATGTGCTTACTTCAGGGGCAGAAACTGTAAGGCCCTGGTCTGCTTGCAGGGAGCCTTGAGAGAAACCTCCTTGGCAGGAAGCCATGGATAAGTCATAGCCTGTGCCACCCCTGAGCCTGGGCAGGCCTCTCCCCACACCTCCACAGGTTGAAATTCTTTTCTCTATCCAAGGCCCAGGTCAAGAGCCCCTTCCTCCAGGCAGAACTCCTGATGGCCCCAGGTAGCAGTGATTCCCCTGCATACCCTATCAAGTGCTTACCCCTCTGGGTTTGGCCTTTCCTGGGAGCTTACCACATTGTACCAGAGTTCCTTATGTATATGTCTTATCCCTCCTTAGCAGACACTGAAGGCAGGGTCTCTGCCCAAGCACAGCCCAGGAATAGACAAGAAGCTTAATAAAACTTTGTTGAATTAAATTATGAACTTCCAGAAACTACTAAGTCAATGTCATCCATTCATTTTGCTTCAATGCCTTAAATATATAGTTATATTTTTACCTGGTGCCGTATCCTGGACAGCGTACACACACAGCTGAGTATTTATTCAGGATGGGCAGGATATAGTCCTTGCCCTGGTCTTCAATAGCAGGGTCTGGCAACTGGCTGGGAAGACAAAGAGACATTACTCCTCATGCTTAGACCAGAGCCCCACCCCTGCCCTTCTAATTCCTCCTTTCTGTAGGCCAGAGGTTTCCTCCTCATTCTTTGGCTTGGTCTAGTCACTCTAATGTTCAAAACATCTCCAGGTTTTCTCACTGATTTGTTCAGATCCTTATCCCAGCTAGTTAAGAACCCCCACAATCCATCACCACCCACCTTTGCCAGTCTTATCTCAGGTGAATCCCTTCTGTGCTCCCGCCAAACTGGACAACTGACTATATCTTGAAACATGCCCTCTATTTTCCCACCTCCGCTCCTTTACTCATGGCATTCCCTATGCCTACAGTGTCCTTCCTTCTCTTTGCCTGTTGAATCACTCTCTGGTATGAGTAGAGAAGCCATGCTGCTTCCTACAGCAAGCTTTCCTGATCCTCCTGTTGGCAGTAACCTCTTTCTCTCTCAGATCTCATAATAATAATAAAAAATATTTACATAGTGTTTTAAAATATTTTCTTTTTTAAATTAAATTTTGATTATTTTTTATTCAGTAAAAATCTGCTTTCTTTACACCTTCCCCCACCTAGATCAAAAAAGAAACAAAAACATAACCTTCATTACAAACATGTACAGGCAAGCAAAACAAATTCTGGAATTGGCTATGTCTAAAAACGTCTCTAGGGCAGCTAGGTGGCAAAATGGATAGAGTGGCAGGCTTGGAGTCATCTTCCTGAGTTCAAATCTGGTCTCAGACACTTAGTAGCTGTGTGACCCTGGGCAAGTCACCCTGTTTGCCTCATTCTCATATAAAGTGGTCAAAGGAGAGAAGAACACACACACACAGAGTTGGGTACAGAAATACATTTAACCCAATAGGGAAGCAAGAGGGAAAGGTTTGCCTATAAAATGAGGTGGAGAAAGAAATGGCAGACCACAGCAGTATCTTTGCCAAGAAAACCCCAAATGGGGTCACCAAGAGTGAGACAGGACTGAAATGAATGAACAACCACCCCCATGGTTTCAGTCTGCACTCCGATTCCATCGCCTGTCTGTCAGGAGATGGGTAGTGTAGTCCACCATGACTCCTGGAATCCTGATTGGTAATTTTGCAGATCAGAGTTCCCGAGTCTTTGAAGTTGTCTTTATGTTATTTTTTGTCACTGTATAAATCGTTTTTCCTAACTCTGCTTGCTTCACTCTATATTAATTCTATCTCCTTCATCATTTCTTACAACACAACAGTATTCCATCACATTTATACACCATCAATTATTCAGTCCTTCCACAGTTGATGGGCACCCCCCAGTTTCCAGTTTTTTGCCTCTGCAAAAAGCACTGCTATAAATATTTTTGTAAATCTTTAGTTTGTTTTGCTTAGAACTAATCCCTCCCTTAATCTACCCTAACTCATTCCTTCCTCTCTACTCTCCCTTTCTGTCTTGTTTCTCTCTTGGGTGAAATGTATTTCCATACCCAATGCTGTGTGTGTGTGTGTGTGTGTGTGTGTGTGTGTGTGTGTGTGTGTGTGTGTGTGTGTATGTGTATGTGTGTGTGTACGTAATCTTCCTTTCTTTGACCACTTCAGATGAGAATGAGGTTAAAATGCCGCCTGTGCCCCCCGCCTCTTCCTCCTTGTTTATTAATTAATTTTTTTTTGCAGGGGGGAAGGCAGGACAATTGGGGTTAAGTGACTTGCCCAAGGTCACACAGCTAGCGTGTCAAGTGTCTGAGGCCGAATTTGAACTCAGGTCCTCCTGACTTCAGGGCTGGTGCTCTACTCACTGTGCCACCTAGCTGCCCTGCTTCCTCCTTGTTTATATAGATTTCCACTTGAGCACCCCAATTATACGAGATGACATTTCCTATTCTTCCTTTATTTTCTTCCAAAACAGAAACCATGGGACCCAGCCTGAGCCTCATTTGGTCCTTGTTTGGTCTCTGATGGCTTAGAGTGAGTGTAAATAGCAATTGGTTCTGCTTTGGCCAGAGATGCTGAGGGTCTTCCTCTCCCAGGTTGATTTTTTTTTGACTAGGTAAAAGAGGCCATTCTTTGCCTCATTTCTTACCTGGCCTTAATCATTGAATGGGTGTTGCCTCACACCAACGGAGATCTGGGAAAGACTTTAGCTAAAAAAGGCCAAGGTCTCCCACTGTATTGGAAGCCATCTCCAGTCATTCTGATCTATATCTGGCCACTGGGCCCTGATGGCTCCAGAGGAGAGAGTGAGGCTGGTGACTTTGCACAGCTTGGCCTCACTTAAATCCAATTCACTTGTAAGTCATGATATCACCTTGCCCATGTCATGGTCCTCCTTGAGAACGATGGACAAACAAGAGGAGAGAATGTCACACAGAATGTAAGCAGTTTATCCTTGTCCATTCGTGCCTACCTTTTCATGTTTCTCTTTGACATGACAAGGAATGACTTTATTGTTAACAACTTCTTACATTTATATAAAACTCTATAGTTTACAAAGTACTTTCACATACATAATTCTCTTGGATCCCGGAAACAACTCTATGAGGTGAGCAGTCACATTTCACTGATGAGGAAAGTGGCTCAGGAAGAGTGAATGATTTGCTCACGTTTATACAGGGAGCAAGCAGAGGACGCAGGACCCAGCCTGGGTCTTCTAGTTCTAAATTCAGTATCTTTCAATCATACTACAACGCCATCAATCCATAGCTTGTGTAGAAGGAATCAAAACACACCACAGGACAAAACTTGGCACAGAATACGAGAATTACAGATTTTTCCAGCCGGAGGGGGGTCGTGGGGATCATCTAATCCAACCCTCTCATGTCCCGGGGCCGAGAGGCCCAAGGCCCAAGGCCCAAGGTCAGGACTTTGAGGCCACAGGACGAGGTGGTGGCGAAGCTGAGGCAGGATCCAAGTGTCTTGACTCTCATCCCAGTGTTCTTTATCATGGGCCACACTACCTAGTTCATATGGAGTTAGAGCCCAGGAATTGGAGCTCAGGGGAATTGTCTTTAAGTTGGAAATGATATTTTATATTTTGGATCTAAAATGTCAATTTCTGTACCAGGGAGCCTGCAAGCTATCAAAGGCCACGCAAGTGTGGCAGCATCAGCAGAAGACTAACAACAGACCTAGGAACACATCCTAATATAAACCAGGGCCCCCTCTCCTCTTGAAAAAGAAAATACATGAAATTTCATGTCCTGGCAATCATCTAGCTACTAACTCTATCTAGAGAGAGAGAGAGAGAGAGAGAGAGAGAGAGAGAGAGAGGGAGGAGTGAGGGAGAGAGAGATATGGAGGGAGGAGTGAGGGAGGGAGAGAGGGAGGGAGGAGGAAGGGGGAGGGAGAGAGAGAGAAGGAGAGAGAGGGAGGGAGGAGTGAGGGAGGGAGAGGGAGAGAGAGAGAGAAGGAGAGAGAGAGAGGGAGGAGTGAGGGAGAGAGAGAGAGAGAGAGAGAGAGAGAGAGAGAGAGGATGGGAGAGGGAGAGGAGGGAGGAGGGAGGGAGAGAGAAGGAGAGAGAGGGAGGGAGGAGGGAGGAGGGAGGAGGGAGAGAGCGAGAGAGAGAGAGAGAGGGAAAAGAGAGAGAGAGAGAGAGGGAAGAGAGAGAGAGAGAGAGAGAGGAGGAGAGCGAGAGAGAGAG